>NW_017566990.1:55894-208819 GCF_001661235.1 Pichia membranifaciens NRRL Y-2026
CTGTTTGCATGATCAAGATAAAGGATAAGGCGACACAAAGAAAGTACGCTCAGACAAAGTTCCCGACATGGACCTACAAAGTCAGAGATGGTGCACTTGGAGGATTGTACGGTTTTCCTTGTACTGAAGGATATATGAAGATAGGTTACAGAGGCTTGAAATGGATCAACCCCGTCGGCGACATCAATTCAAAAGTGAAAACCAAATGGAGTCCTGAGGAGCAGGAAACAAACATCCCTCTCTTTGCGTTGAAGCAAATCAAGAACTTCATCAGAGAAAACATTCCGGAGGTGAAGAAGATCTCCATGACTCGGCTTTGTTGGTATTCAGATAGCTCGGACAATGACTACCTAATATCATACTGCCCCTACTACGAAGACCGGTCTGTTTTTGTCATGGCCGGCGATTCTGGACATGCGTTCATGATGCTAGGCAGTATTGGTGATGTTGCAACCGATATCATTAACGACGAGGGAGATCCATTTCTGAGAAATCTGTTCTCTTGGGAGAGAGAAAGAGAGACGCTGAATATTATCAATTCTGGAGCAGAGGATCCGAGATGCCTAACAGAAACGGTGATGGCCTCTCCTAAGGACTGGTGGATTGACGAACCGTCCAAATTGTAAGACAGTTATTTGAAAAATTTGTATTGTCTAATATTTTTTATTAAGCACAGCTTACAAAGTTACAAATGGCCTTAGGAGTAGAACTTAGAGCTAATGGATCTCTCCTTAGGAACGTCGATTAGGCCCTTGCCTTCCTTCAACTTGAATTGGGTAGCTTTCAAAAGATGGTACAAAAGGTCCAATGTTGGAGTCTCCACCTTGAGCTCCCTCGCAACGACAAGCAAATTTCCGAGGATGACTTCGAGCTCAATTGGGTTTCCCTTTTCGACATCAACAAGCATAGATGGCTTAAACCAGTCGCCGTCGTCCGAATGGACAACAGTGTTGATTACATCCTCCGGCAACTCGACCCCGTCTGCCTTGGCAACCTTGATCACCTCGTGCATTGCTGGGATGGAAACCGCCTCTAGCGTGCCAGAAAGCGCAAGTCTGCCTGTGTCCACTCTGGTTAACGCACATGCTGTGTTGAGGGTGGCGTTGTAGACAAGTTTCCGATACCGGTACCATTTCACATCGGGGAAGTAGGACACAGAGTTCTTGTCATTGCTGTACAGGTCAATGAATTCCTTTGCCTTGGCCTCCTGTTCTTCCTTGCCAAGGTTCGGGTTCTCAAAGTAGCTCACAAGACACTTGTCGTGTTGCGTCTGGCTGATGACTCCGCCGTGGTTGTGTGACCCGATATGCGAGACGCCAGAGAGGCAGAAGTTCTGCGGGTACTTGGCGATGAAGGGCCGACCGAGGTCAAACCCGTTCTGGATGAGAACAACGGTGGTTTTCCCAACCGTGATTGCCGGGGCCGCCACATCCTCGGGCTTCACCACGTCGGGCAAGTTCTTTGTCGTCATCACCACGTAGTCGTACACGACGCCGACTTCCGCCGCAGCGTCAACCGTGGGGAAAATGTGATCCGGTTTCCACGCCGGCAGGTGGCCGTAATCGCATGATTGAATCTCCCATCCGTGTTCTTTCACCTTCTTGTAGTCGCTACGGACGACTACCGATACAGAGGCCTTCTTGTTGTACACGAGACCGCATGCGACAATCGTGCCTACCCCACCTGTTCCAATCAAAAGCACATTTGCCTTGTTCATTGCGCTATCGGTCTAACTTGTTGACAAGCAAACAGTACACCCTTAGTTGCCGCCACCACCACAGCAGACACTCTGGGGCGTCTGTCCCCATATTTATACCGGGTTCCTGGTTCCCCGACTTCCACATTCGTCCTACTACCCCCCGGAAAGAGACGCCTCCAGCCCGCTTGCCTAATCTGGAAATTCTGTGGCGCTTAGCGCCTAAGCGGGACGATAAGCGCCCGAGGAAATTAAGATAAGAAATAACTGTATTGTATTACACTAACTAGAATGGCTACTTGTCATACTTACTGTACTCGGGCTTCCAGTACTTGCGGAGCGGCGGCTTGTAGGCGGCGCCTAGCTTGGATAGGTGGGAAACCTCTGCGTCGTCGAGTTGCCAGCCGAAAACGCCCTCAAACTCGGCGAAACGCTCGGGTTTGGACGTCGTCGTGACGGGGACAATGTCCCGCTGGATGACCCAGCGGAGCAAGACCTGAAGACGGGTCTTCGCATATTTGGAAGCTAGGGAGTCAAGGTACTCAGCAAAATGAAGACCGGCGCCTTGCGTGAGGTCAGCGGCGGTGATTGGGCTGAGCGGCGAGTACGCCTCGACCACAATCCCCTTGCTCTGGGAGAATTCGACGATGCCCGGAGTCTGCTCCTGGAGAAAGGCGTTGAACTCAATCTGGTTGACCTGTGGGTTCGTCTTGGTGCTGTCCCAGATTTGCTTGAGGTCCTCGACAGCAAAATTGGAGACGCCGATGCGCTTGGCAAGGCCCTCGTCGTGCGCCTGCTGCAAAAACGCCCACGCCTCTTTCAAGTCAAAGCCGTGGGTTTCCTTCTTGATGAACGGCGCATGGAGCAAGTAGAGGTCCACGTATGGTGTGTCGAGGTCTGCCAAGAGCTGCGTGAGCCGCTCATACGGATTCTTATGCTTTGAGTGTGCCGTGTACGACCCGTCACCGGCAAAGTACTTGTCTGTGATGAAGATGTCCTCCCGCTTTATCTTCCCGCCAGCAAGAAGTTTCTGTAAGCTTGCCTTTAACTCGGCGTCATTCCCGTACACCTCAGCGGAGTCAAGGTGAACAAAACCCTTCTCCACGGCTGTTGTGAAGATCGACACTAGTTGCTCGTTTGGTGGCAAGTCCGGCGACCGCTTGAAGTAGTAGGTCCCAGACCCGATCCCGAGCAAAGGGATCCCAAGCTTGTCCGTAGGTAGTTTGAATGTCATTTCTGCTGATTGTTAGCTGCTTTGACCCTACTATTCCTCCTTCTCGTTCCTCTTTCGTCTCTTCTTCCGCCAACCTCAGAGGGGGAAATTGCCTGCCTTTTATAGCACCGGGAGTTTTACGCTCGCGGAGAAATCCGTCTCCGGCCACAGCTTCTCCGGCTGGGGCTTATCTCTGCCACGGTTAACAGCCCTTTTGCATGGTATAAAAGGTCATGGCGGGCCACTGTGGACAGTTCATGACGGTCTGTGGTGGCGGGGTGCAAATACCTCTGATGTTAAACCAGACGCCACAAGACCGGAGCACCAGCCATGTCGTACTACCCGCCAGACACCAAACTTCCCCCGCTCGGGGCCCTCTGCCTTGACTACACCGACGACATCCACAGGCCTCCCGGAGACGTAATCATGTCGGAAAGCTACCACTTTCCAGTGATCCAGCAGCAGATTTCTGGAGCCACGTTGTGGAAGGTTGTCGACCCAAACGAGTTTGACGAGGAGTATTTTCAATCGTACGTGGCAGCGTGCAAGACGCTCCAGGACAAAGGCTGCATTGGCATCATCACGTCGTGTGGATTTCTGGCGCAGATCCAGACTCGGCTTGCCAGCCAGGTCGATATCCCTATTGCTACAAGCAGCTTGCTGCAGGTACCATCAGTACTGACGATTCTTTCGCCGAAGAAGAAGATCGGCGTGATCACGTTCGACCCGATTACGCTCTGCGAGACACACTTTAGGGGAGTCGGAATCACCGAAGAGATGTGCAAGAGACTTGTCATCACAGGGTGCAAGCCTGGAGGAGCCCTGCACCGCATTATTACCGACGGCGACTCCTACGTTGCCGAAGAACTTGAGCAAGAACTTGTTGACCTGGCCGTCGAGCTGGTGGAGAGCAACTCGGATATTGGCGCTTTTGTCCTTGAGTGCACGCAGATGCCTCCGTACGCCAGAGCAATCCAGGCAGCCACGGGAAAGCCGGTTTACGATGGAGTTACCATGGTTGACTGGTTCTATTCTGGGTTGCAGTGCAGAACTGTTCCGCCGGATGGAAACAGGGAGGCAGGTTTTAGAAAGAGACTTAGAAGCGAGAAAGAAAAGAAGATCTAGTTATGTATAGAAAAGTTTATACTATTTATTCCTAACCGTTCATGCTAATACTGTCCTCCATTTCGTTGAAGAGATCACGGAGATACTTGTCTCCCGTGGTATCCAAGAACTCCCAGAGAGAGTCCAGGTTGTCGCTGCCGCTGTCCATTGGTTCCCGCCCGGTGTCAGCAGCTGCCGCAGATGTGGCAGGGGTTGCAATTGTTGCTGTGGTATACAAAGAAGAGGTGGTGGTGGACATTGATAAGCCATCTGTTTTGCCGCCAATTGAGCCTCGGTGACGAAACTTTTGTTTGAATTGTTTCCCCGTAAGGTACGAATCAATGCCGATGCTTCCGTCAACAAAAATTCCTGAAGTTAGTATGTCGTTCATAGTGTTATGCGGTTCCATGTCATTCTCAGAGTCAATACAAGTCTTCACAATGGTTGACAACCTTTCGAAAGAGTCCCGGAAAATTGACGCAGATCCCCATCTCTCGGCAAGCACGTACAGAATTGTCTGACAGGCGCTGATCGTCTCGTACACAAGGCTTTTGCGCTTCCACTTCAACACCTTCAAGGACCGATCAAGCCAAAGACAAAAGAGAAACGAAATACCCGAGACAAAGCAGCAGTGCATTGCCGACCAAGTGTAGCTCAGCTTCCGTTTCAGGTGCATGTTCTTGTAGTTGATGCACACGGCGGAGGCACTCTCTGTAAAAACTTTGAACCATTCGAGGTGACGTTTTGGAGACTCTTCCTTTAACTTGGCCACCTCAAGAATTATTGGCCTCCAAAGTAGTAGTACCGAGTTGTGGTACGATATCAGCGACCAGTTGTTTGTCTCAAATGTAGATACCGCGTTGTCCTTATACGGGAATGTCGATAGCCACTCGTTCAACTCTAATAATATCTCCACCCGTGTTGCATCGACATCTTCCTGCTGGTCAACCAGTGGGATCGGCTTGTAGATGAAAGTACAGATGCTTGATTGGATCCTCCGAAGCTTTACCACATAGCAACCAACTCTTGTTTCCGGTGTCTCAAGCGGGAATGGGGCATCAATGTCAATGTCGGAAATACTGAAAGGTCGGCCCAAAATCAAACCATTGATCCTTTCAATCCCGTATGCCGACCAGAATATCCTTGATTTCAGGTCCTGCAGCAGTCGCTGCTCGTTGGTGACAGGCTGATTCTTCCGATGATATGATTTGCGGTGCAGACCCAGTACTACTGCAGTTCGGATCGCCAGACCGCTGGCCTGCCAGCCGGGAACCCCGTCGGGCATCTTTTGTGCAAACACAGACATGAGCAGAAAAGCCTGCACTGTGTATATGTTGACTGACTCGATGACCAGGCCGACACACTCAAACGCCTTCATGTAATATGATTTAGTATAGCTCGAGTAGGCGTTGCTGTTTGATGCGTCCTGGATCTGAGAGCTTATGGCAAATATCATGAAAATAAAGAAGATGGGGACGTGGCCATGGCTCTTCTTTTTGACAACGAGGTCGAAGCAGTTTTCTATGAAGGGCCAGTCCAGAAACGGGTACTGACAATGCACAGATTTCTTATAGCATACAAGCAGATCGGAGGCTGTTTCTAAACTGGGAAACTTGAACGGCAGCTCGAATATGGGCGAGGCGTTGGTCTTATCCATGAAGGTATTGACACTAAGCGGGAAGCAGTTAATTGAGGAGCTGATCACCTTTGCAATAGAGTATGCGGACGTCTCACCAATGTAGCACGGTTCTCCAGCAGCACCCAAGGAGATAAAACCAACCTCCTGTGTCAAGTCCTTACTCTTATTGGCAGTAGGGGGGTATCTTGCCGGGTAAGGTGGCTCCTCGTTGGGTGACTCCGACGCCGAGCTGCTGAGGCATGCCTCCGAGGAGCTCTTGTGCCAGTCCCCACTCTGCAGCTTCTCCTCCAGCTCCCGCACATTTGTTTCCAGCCTCTCCAAGTAGTCTCTTTGTATCTCTCTCCCAGTCGGAGGGTAGATGATCGTGCACTCATGGCCTAGCCGCAGACAGTTAGAGCACCTCGGATACTTCCCGTCACACTTTTTCCGTTTCTTCTTGCAGGCGCAACATGCCGCCATCTGGTGTTTTCCTCCCGACTTCCGTTTCCGGCGGGCCTCTTCCCGGTGCTGCATTGGTAACTTTGCTGTAGCTATCCCCAAAACAGTTTCACCACTGAACTCACCAGTGGTTGCTGTCTTCATCTGCGACGTCATTGCCACGCATTCTTTTGGTGGCCCTTTAGCGGGCCCTTTAGTCACTCGGAATTTGTACTGGCCGCTTTGTTTGTTCATTTCCTGGTTTAATCACAAAGCCCTTTTTGCTGGTTCTTCCTGCTTTACATGGAAGAATCACCGTTCTATCTGTGCGGACGTGTAAGTAGATGTGGTTTGGTTGGCCCTTATCAGTGAAAAGACGAAAATTTGTATGGCGGCGGCAGTTGCCGCAATTGCCCAATCGGGAAGGTACGTCGGGGAGATAAACAGTGGCGGATAGTTTGATTTTGTCAATCATCAGTCGATACTTATCATTTATTATTTAAAATCTATCAAGATTCTACAATAATAGCCAATCACCAGCCAAAGGACTCAGAGTGAAGGTATATCTCCCTGATGGGGCTTTGGCGCCGCAGAACATGCCTCTGTAGGGCCGCAACGGCGTTCGAGGCCTGCACCTTCATGGAGTCGGAGCCAGAGACAATGAAAATGTTTTTTTCAAGAAGGCTGACACCGGTATTAGTAACAAGCTGGTTAACTTCGGGCTTGCTGTTGGTGATGTTTATAAGCCCAAGCTGTAGAGTAGCAGCAACAGGGGCAGGGGAAGTTGCAGGGACAGGGGAAGCCTCAGTAAAATGGTCGTCCTTGTCGTCTGGCTCGGAGTCGGAAGAGGAGTTCATGTTGTGTTTCAGCACTTGTAACGGCTCCTCGCATGAAAGACCAATTTCTTGACTGATGTAGATGGTAATCACGACTTTCTTCTCCTTTATGGCGCCACTGTGGGCGTGGACAATCTTCTTCAGTTCGGGAAGCACCCACTCGATGTTATCGGAACTGCGGACAATCCAGCTAAAGTTGACCGCACTTGTGAGGGCATCCGGGTTCTTCAATTGGCGACACGACTCCTCAAGGAAAGGGAGAACGGCGGAGACGCCTGTTCCGGATGCCAACAGGAATACTCCGTGGAAGGCGTCGACTCGGCGGGAACAGCCGCCGTAGGGCCCGTCGATGAAGACGGTGGAGTCGGAGAAGCCGCTGTCGGGCAGCTTCTGGTAGATATGGTCTGTGAGGCCGCCCCAGCCACATGCTTTCACGACAAGCCTGATGTCCGTATCCTGTCTGGGTTCGAAGTGGGAGATGATCGAGAAGGGATGGCTTTCGAGGAACCTGAGTCCTGGGATTCTCAGAAACACGTGCTGGCCAGGAACCCACGAAAAGTCATTAGAATTCTCAATAACAACCTCAAAGTAGTGCTCGTCCGGGCCGTTGGAGGTGAATCGGCGCATACGACACTTGTTAGGCCTGAGAAAGCCTCTGTTGGGCCTGAGAAGGGCCTTGTTGACGGCCCGCCAGCCGAGCTGGGCTACCCAGAACACGGCCGTGGCGATCATGTACTTCCAGGAGTTCATCTCCGGGTAGCAGTGGTAGAAGAGGGAGATGTAGAAGCCGAGTGCGCAGATCCAGTGGACCTGAAGCCACAGCTCGTACCACGCTGCACGGATATACGAGTGGGAAAAGACGGTAAGGATAGTCAGGAACACCAGTGGCGGGATACCGTTTCTAAAGAGGTCCTCGTGGGACTGGAACCAAGCCAGTCTGGCCCTACCGCCCTCCCGGACAGCCTGCACGTAGAAGGGGATAGTGTGAGTCCATCCGAGGAGACAACAGATGACGGAGACCCACCGGTGATAGACGTTGAGCTTTTCGTAAGAGATGTCTGTGAGCTGGGAGATGAGGTTGGTCTTGCCCGAGAGGATGAACAGGAAGGGAACCAGTGCGGTCGCCTGCATTCCTGCCCGCACGGCAAGCGGCGGCGAACCAAACCCCCGGCATTCCCTGTACCAGAATTTCGGGATGAACGTGTAGCAGAGCACGTAGAGAGATCCGCCAGCAATGAGGAGGAAGTTCCCGAGCGAGGAAGGCAATTGGAAGAGGCTGCACAGCATCGTAGGCAGCCGGCGGTAGCAAACCCATCTGTTCAGTGCTGCAAGCTTGCAGTAGCAGGTTTCAGCAGGCCGTCCGGCAGTTGTCTTTGTTGTCCGTGCGGCGTTGTCGACCAAGAAGTAGACGAGTCGCTTGGCAATAAAGACGGCCACAACCACGGCGCAGAAGTACACCGTGTTGTGACCGTAAAGCGCCTGGTCCGCCCAGGCGACAGCCGCCTGGGACTGCTTTTTGGCGGCAACGTAGGCCGTAGTGCCCATGTCGGCGATGCACCAGACTCCGTCATGGAAGACGTCTCGTTTCTGCAGCGGATCCATGGTCGGGGGCGAGTGGCAAGACTATTCTACAGCATCGTGTCTGCTCTCTGTGTTTCTGTGTCTCCACGGACCCGCAAAGGGCCCATCTTTATAGCTTCCGAAGGCCATGACGGCGTCCTCCTCGTACGAGCCGCCGATATTTGCTCACTGTTTTTAATCTGCTCGTGCAACCGTTATTTGCTCATCTAGCGTCAATGGCGATGCCAACAACTTAACTTCTCTAACCGCTTCAACCGTTACTACTCCGTAGCCGTCTGCAACTCCGACTCTGTTCCTACTTTCTCCGTGCCGTACGACAGCCCTGGCGTGGCAAGAAAGAAGACAGAAGTGGCTTCTGTGGCGGCCGCCTCGCTCGGTGTTGAAGATAGCTGATTAATAAGGGCGGCTTATTTCCGTGCTCAGCTCTTTTCTCCTCTTCTTCTTCCTCTTCCTCTTCTTCTTCTTCTACTTCTACTTGCCTTCTGATTAACACTGATAATACCGCTACAACCACCATGACAGACAATGAATCGCCATTGCTGGCGCTTGTCTCACAGCGTGCCCGGGGCCGGGTGCCCCACGACTTCTGGCATGACGTTCCGAAGGTAGCCAATCCCCACCCAAAGCCGATCCAGTTGATCGGGGGGCTTCCGAATTACCAATTCTTCCCTATCAAGGGTGCAGATGTCCAGCTGCGGGACGCCCCCTTTTACAACACGACGGCAGACACGTTCCGGTCCGTCGACGTGTCCTCCGACAGCGCTCGGATCGACATCAAGGCGGCGTTGCAGTACTCGGAGGTCGGCGGCCTGGAGCCGTTGCTGGAGCAGATCCGGGGGTTTGTGAAGCGGGTTGTGCGGCCGAAGCTGCAGTCCTGGGAAGTCCAGTGCACGCTTGGCGGTGCCGACGGCATTGCCAAGACGTTTGACGTGCTCGTTGACCCGGGCGACACAGTGCTTTTCGAGGAGTTCACCTTTGTGCCTGTGCTCGGGAGTCTCGTCGAGAGAGGAGGCATTGCGGTGCCCGTCCGGCTCAGCGCCGTGACGGAGTTTGACTACGGCAACGAGTTGGAGACGCTCTTGGAGAACTGGACGACGCTAAAGCCGGGGCTGCCAAAGCCGAAGGCCTTGTACACGATTCCCAACGGGCACAACCCGCTAGGGCTGGCGCAGACGATCGAGCACAAGAAGCGGGTCATCGCCCTGGCAGAGAAACACAACTTCGCCATTATCGAGGACGAGCCATACTCGTACTTGAACTTCGACAAGTACGGCGACCCTGCGACGAGCTACAGCCTCTCGAACGACGAGTTCATTGCCTCGTTGAACCCTTCGTACACGACGTTGGACACGTCCGGCAGGGTCGTGCGTGTCGAGACGTTCTCCAAGATATTTGCCCCCGGCATGCGCTTGGGCTTCGTCGTCGCCGACAAAGCCCTCATGCCCTTCTACAGCGGCAGCGCCGCCGTGCTCACCCGGTCGCCTAACGGGTACTCGCAGATGTTCCTCAACAACACGATCCTCCAGCTCGGCGGCGTTGAGGGCTGGATCCATTGGATAACCAAGGTCCGGAACGAGTACCTCCAGCGCAAGAACGTCTACGTCGGTGCCCTTCTCTCGTCCCCGGCGTACACAAAAGGGTACCTCTCTCCGATTGACCCGAGCTGCGGCATGTTTGTTTCCGTCGTCATCAATGTCGACAAGCACCCACGTTTCTCCGGCGCCAACGTCCACGAGCTCATGGAGCTCTTCTACGTGAAGGCCGTCGAGGCTGGCGTGCTTGTCGTGCTTGGCCGCAACATGAGTGTCGACAAGCAGCTCTCGGAGCCCCGCTCGAACTTTGTCCGGACAGCCATCTCCTTCGTTGATACTCACGACGTCCTCCGGGAAGCCGTGAACCGTCTCAGCGAGGCCGCTGTGCGTCTCTTCGAGGACGAGTGATCTGTGACAATTGTTTACTATGTATATGACTTTTGTTTTCTACCTAAATGTACAAGAACTACTTTTTCGTTTCTTCGTGGTATCGCTTCTGCAAGCTGTCGTCCCGAGCCACCTCGTACGCCCGCCGCTCAAACGCCTGGGTCAGGAGCTTCGCCACCTGTTTCGCAAAAAGAGAGCTAACGTGGTTGTACAGTGTGCTCTTGAACTCGTAGCGGAGGTTCAACGTCGCCACGCAGTGGTCGGCGCCGCCATTGACGCCGTCCGTGGGCACGATTTGCCACTCTGTCTCAAGAAAGTGGAACAGGGAGTGGGAGATCGACTTCGCAACGACAGTCTGCGACGGCACGCAGTCGAGCTCGCAGGTGAACTCCTCGTCGAACGCCTGGAAGCCGACCCGCAGGCCAGCAACCGTAGGCTGACCCGTTGCAGGGTCCCGGGTGGTGATGAACGACGACGTGCAGTACGGAACAAACTCGTGGTAGAGGTCCACGCGAGACACCAGGGCGTACATCAGCGGCTGCGGGTGCTGGAACCTCTTGCTGATGGTGTACTTCTGTGCTGAGCCGGCTGACGACGACGACGACGCCGTTTTGAGGGCCTTGATTGACCGGGACAGGTTGAACACGGACCTCGTTCCCCATGGCCGGGCCAGGGCCACGGACGAGACGCCTATGGGACGCTGGAGAAGCATTGCAGGGCTAGCAACAACAGAGCGGACGTCTCTGGCAGGAGAAGATGACCGCCCCTGGCCCGAGAAATGGCTCCAACACCTTTTGCGAAACTTCACCTTCTCGCTCGGGACGGTTCGCTTCAACTTTTGACGGGTATGGTTGGTCGACAGGATGCCAAAAGGAGGCCACGGGAAATGAAGCCGGGGGCAAAGGAGAGTCTGATTTGGACCACAGACGCCGCACAGCTTGCCGGAGAGACATGGTGGACACATTGAACCCGTTTCGCCCCCTCGTGGGGTACCTCTGCGAAGCATCTGGCCTGGACGCAGCGTCCGTGAAGACATTGGTGTGTCTGTTTCTGTCCTTCCCCGTCAGCGCCGTGTTCAAGCGGCTTCCGGACACCAGCTACCGGCTGAAGAACTGGTACATCATTGTTGCCAGTGCGGTGTACATCTTCTGCATCCTCGAGATCTACAAGGGCTTTTTTGTTATCCTGCTCAATGCGCTCTTCACATACTTTTTGACCAAGTACTACCGTTCGAGATTCATGCCGTGGGTGAACCTTGTTGTGTTGATGGGTGTGCTCTGCGTGAACCACGTGCAGGCGCAGTTTGACATCCGGGAGTCAAACCCGGGCGAGATTGACTTCACGGGCGCCCAGATGGTCATGGTCATGAAGTTGAGTGCGTTCGGCTGGTCCTACTGGGACGGGCTCATGTACCATCAGGACAAAGACAAGTTCGAGTCAAACTTGAACGTGTACCAGAAGAGTCGGGCGATTCTCCACCACCCAGGCCTCTCGTCCTACCTTGGATACGTCTTCTTCTACGCGTCTCTCATCACGGGGCCCTCCTTCGACTACGCCGACTACGAGAAGTTCATCTTGACCGAGCTTTTCGACGACGTCCCAGAGTCGAAGCAGCCGGGCAGAAGACGCAAGCGGAAGATCCCCAAGAGCGGCAGAGTCGCCCTCAGAAAGGTCCTCCAAGGCTTCGTGTGGATCGGCCTCTTTGTCTACCTCACACCGCTCATCACCGTCGACTACTCCCTCAGCACGGAGTTCAGAACGGGCAAGAGCTTCCTGTACAAGGTGGCTTTCATCTGGGTCTTGGGCATTGTCGAGAGACTCAAGTACTACGCTGTGTGGCTCATCAGCGAGGGCGCCTGCATCGTCGTCGGCTTGGGCTACAACGGCTACAACCCGGAAAAGGACGTCATGTACTGGAACAGAGTGCAAAACATTGATCCGCTCCGTTTTGAGCTTGGCCAGAACGTCCACGACTGCTTGGAAGCGTGGAACATGAACACCAACAAGTGGTTGAAGAACTTTATCTACTTGAGAACGTGCACGAGAGACAAGAAGACGGGCAAGCTAAAGGCCGGCATGATCCCAACCATCATCACCTTTGCCACCTCTGCTTTCTGGCACGGCACCCTGCCGGGCTACTACCTCACTTTCATCCTCGGGGCGTTTCTCCAAAGTGTGGGCAAGGTTTTCAGAAGAAATTTCCGCCCCATCTTTGCCACGAAGGACAACAGCAATGTCTCGCCGTACAAGGTGTTGTACGACATCGTGTCCTGGACAATCACCCAGCTCGCCTTTGGCTACGCCGTGCAGCCGTTTGTCATATTGGAGTTTGGCAAATCCATCGCCTTGTGGAGGTCGTGCTACTTCTGGGTGCATATTGGCTGTGCCGTGGTCCTGGCTGTCTTTAGCGGGCCATTCGGCAAGCAGGCCAGTCTCTTCATGAAAAAGTATCATCTCCACAGCAAGGAGGTGAAGAAGCCCGAGGAGTCGCCTGTTCCAATTGCAATCCAGCTTGCCACGTTGAAGGACCAGTTCGACTCCACGACGGACTTACTCGAAGTGCTCAAGTCCTCGAACAACAGCAAGACCGCTGCCGCAGAGTTGCCCGACTTCGACAACCAGGAAGAGCTACAGGATTCCACCGTGCTCGAGTTCGACAACTTGGAGAACGATTTCAACAAGCTCTCGAAGGAGTACGCCGAGTGGCGGGACCAGAGCTTGCAGGGCAAAGCCCCCGGCCAGATCACCGAGGAGGAGGTCAGCCGGATGAAGCTTGCTCTCACAAACATCGAGAGAGACATCTCTGCCTTTGTCGCCGCCATGAAGCCGGCCTCGTCAACGGAGCCACACACTTAGTTTATTGTCGTGAATGCGTTACTTGCAGCCCTATCTACCTATATATCTAGCCGTTATTACTCGTCGTCGAAATCCAGCAAGTCGAGGCCAGCCATGACCGCAGTCGACTCTCCCTTATTGACGTTCTCGATCGAGTTGGTTCTTTCCGGAATGAAATCGTCCTCGTCGTCTTCATCTTCCTCGTCGTCTTCGTCTTCCTTCTTGTCCTGCCCGGCTACGCCCTGCTGGCCGGCGTCCTTCGGCTCTTGGTCGACCTCCATCTGCTCTGCCGGCGGCACGTATCCCGGGCCATAGTTCTCGTACTGGATGAGCTTGTTCGGCATCAGCGACGCTATGGCGAGGTTCCCTCTGCGCATGTTGTCGTCTCCGGGCCAAGTGAAGTTGTTCGGCAAGAGGGCGCCGTCAAACGTCCGGGGGATCTTCGAGAACTTCGAGAGCTTCAGGGCATACGAGAGAACCGTCCTCGTGTCCTCCGGATCGAGCTTCGCCTCCGTCGCCGTCGCCGTTGCCTCCGTCGTCTTTGTGTAGTCGTGCAGCTTCGGAAGAGTGTCCAGGCTTCTCTTGCACTCGACAAGCGTCTTCAAGGAGTCCGTCAGCGCCCCCGTGAGCCGGTTGTCGTGCTTCTTCAGAGATATGTCTGCGCTGGCGTGCTGCTGCAGCCTGTCCTCATAGTCCTTGATCTGCTTGCCGATCTCGTCCGAATCCCGGATGAGGGACGACGCAAACGTCTGGTTTGGCGCATACTGCTGCACAGACCGCACGAGTGCCTCCATGTCCTGTTCAAACGCCCATATCGGGTCATCTATCGTCGTCTGCATCTGCTCTGGGTGTCACTGCCTCTTCGACGGTGGCCCTCAACCCCCGGCGGGCTTTCCGTTCACCTGCAGACGACTGCCTGGCAAGAAAAACTGGAAAAACATGTTGCACAAAAGGAGACGAGGGTTGTACAAAGAGAAGACTGTTAGACGGGGTGTCTGCCCTAGCCCGTGTACAGAAAGATTCAGGTCGACAGCAGGGCACCACAGACAGGCATGGAGTACAACACGGATAGCCAGCTGAAGCTGCAGAGTGTGAACGAGAACGAGAAAGGCCTGGGGGCGACCGGTCCGGCGTTGGACATCAACCTGGCGTTGTCGCCAGGTGTCGGGAGCGGAGACAGTGGCAACCTCCAGCTGTTTGGGCTCATGGACTACGGAACACCCGACCCGCTATCCTTTGGGGCGCTGGTTCAGTACCAGCAGCAGCAGCAGCAGCAGCAACAGGAGGAGAAAAGCCACGACGGAAGCACGTCGAGTGTGTTCAGCGACAGCCACAACCACAACTACAGCATCGGCCATGCGGACGGCAACCGCCGGTCTGCCAGCGGGAACGCCCACAGCGACGGGAGTGACACGAACATGAACGACGCAGGGCAGCCGACGAGCAACACGGGCTATAGTTCGCCCGACGGCGCCGCCACGGTGAAGAACGGGACCGCTGGACCAAGCGAGGAGGAGCTGTACCAACGACGCAAGGCGCAGAACCGGGCTGCCCAGCGGGCGTTTCGAGAACGGAAGGAGGGCAAGATCAAGGAGTTGTCGAGCCGGTTGCAGGACGCCGAGGTGTCCCGGGAGCGGCTGGAGAAGCAGCTCAGCGAGCTACGGGAGAGGAACAAGCGGTTGAACATGGAGAACCAGATGCTGCAGAAGCAGCAACAGTTCCAGCAGCAGAGCCAGGCGTTCCAGCCCGTGCAGGACGACGCATACACCAGCCCCGGTGCTCGGGAAGGCGGCGGCGGCGGCGTTGGCGGCAACGACCACGGGCTGGCGGACGGGCTCGACATACAGGACATCTTGTCGTTCAAGTTCCCGAACACGTCCAAGTACGAGTTCATCGAGGGCACCATCGACTGGAGCTCGCACGGCCAGGAGAACGAGTCCGGGTACCACGCCAGCAAGATTGGGGAATCTTACCGGCACGACAGCAACAAGTTGTTGACCATCAGCGCCGTGTGGGACTACCTCGTGGAGTTTGCGAACTTGAACGAAGAGTACACGCTCGACATCCCGGGCATCATGAACGAGCTTCGGGGGAAGGAGGTGTGCCACGGCTTTGGCCCGGCCTACGCTCTCCAGCTGGTGAATGACATTGTCTGCAGACACATCAGGAACGAGGAGTGACCGCACCAACGAACGACAATACATACGACACTGCATTTTTCTGGCGACACGTACAGGCAGCGGTTCTTCTACTCTGCTGCCCTGCTTTTGACTTTTTATATCACTTATTTAATTTCGATTTGAATATATTGATTGATACCGAATGATATTAAGTTATAAAAAAAAAGAAAAAAAAAGAAAAAAATTTATAAAAAAAGTGGGGGTGTTTTTATAGGTTGGTTATCTTCTCTTACAAGTGAAGGAAAAGATAACCGGGGTGGGGGTGGAGAGACTTCTAGGGCCTAAGCGTTTAAGCGGAAGAAGTCATGACTTGCCAGACTCTGATCAAGTCGTCGGTGTAACCGGAGAACAAGTTTTGACCGTCACTGGACCAGGTCAAAGAGACACATTCTGGAGTCTTACCTTCAGCAACCTCTGGCTTTAATTCGTCAGTCAAGGTTCTTTCTTGCAAGTGGAAGATCTTGATGGAGGTGGAAGTTGCTGCTGCTAACCAGAATCTGTTTGGAGAGAACGCCAAGGCGTTGATTTCGTCGCCGGCAGACAAGGTGTAAAGGACGTCGTTGGAGACCAAGTCCCACAAGATGATGGAGCCGTCCTTACCACCGGAAGCGCAAAGGGATCCGTCTGGGGAGATGGTGATGCAGGAGATGTAACCGTTGTGGCCGACGAAGTCGGACAACAAGCTGGAGTCGTTCATGTCCCAGGTCTAGAAGTAAAGAGGTGCGAGAAGAGGCAATGTTAGTAATCTGGAGATTCGGAGGTCTTGTTCCTGTTGCGCCGCTGTGCGTGTCCACCGTGCTGCTCTGGGAAACCCATCAGAGATCTTGGTGATAATTATATGTCTCATTCGCCCGGAGGCGTCTGAAGTAGCAAATATATTTGTAACATCATGTGGGAGCAGCAGGTGTGGAGCAGAGCGGGGAAAAGGGCAAACAGAGGCGAAAAAAAGAGGCAAAGGCACTTACCTTGACGGCCTTGTCCCAGCCGGCGGAGTAGACAATGGTGTCCTTGGATGGAGAGCACTCGACAGAGGAAACCCAGTCCTGGTGGGACTGCAAGGTTTGGACACAGTTACCAAGAGCGTTCCAGACCTTGACGGTCTTGTCTCTGGAAGCAGAAACAAACTGTCTCACGGTACGGGAGATGGAAACGGACATGACGTCGCCGTTGTGGCCGTCGAATCTCGTGACACACTCACCGTCTGACACCTTCCAGAGTCTCAAGGTCTTGTCCCAAGAACCCGAGAGAGCGTATCTTCCGTCTGGCGTCAACTGGCAGTCCTGCACAATGTGCGAGTGGCCTCTCAACGCCTTCTTGGCGACACCGTACTGGTTCTCGTCTCTGGTCAATTGCCAGACAATCAACGTCTTGTCTCTGGACGCAGACAACAAGAGGTCTGGGTTGGCAGGACATGTGGAGAGCGAGGTGACCCAGCCGTTGTGGCCTTGCAAGGTGCCTCTGAGGACTAGAACTTCGGTGGATTCGGACATCTTGTGCTGTTCTGTTTTCTTGTTTGCAAAACTCTTCTAAAACCTTCCAAAACCCACATACAACTCTCCGAGAAGACTATCCAACCTGCCATCTTCTTCTTCTTCCCTTCCTTTTCCACTTATACCTCCCCACTGCTGCAACAGCAGGCCTTTTTTTTTCAGACGCGGGAAAAAGCTGCGTCGTCACGTGCTTAGAGCGAGGGTTTGGGTGTCAAGAGGGTTTGGAGGTGTTGATGTAGTATTCCTGGGAAAGAGACGGGAGTGGACGGGGACGGGAGGTTGTTCTTCACGGGGAGGCCGGGGACAGCGGACAACACACACAATGGCCAGCACAGGAGAACAGACGGACACGGAGTACGTGCGGGAGCGGCTGGACGCGATCCAGGAGACGGAGCAGCGGTTGGTGTCGTTTCTGGGGACGTTTGCAGAGGTGATGGAGAAGGTGGAGGAGACACACGTGGAGCTGCTGGACAAGGAGGCGGGGGCGGGGGACGGGGACGGGGACGGGGAGACGGTGCAGCAGCTGATGAGCCGGTGCTACGAGGACCTGTCGTTTGCGTCGGTGCATCTGCGGCGGGAGCTGAAGCTGCTGGAGGTGAAGCTGCCGTTGCCGGCGGGGCTGTCGAAGAAGGCGAGTGACGTGAACAACGAGAAGCTGCGGCGGCTGCTGTAGGATTTGTATGTGTACGCTATACCAACACGATTACGCTATACCACTGCGCTGTACGCTCCGCTATACACTACACACGGCGCCCCGCTGCGCTGCGCCGCTCAGTTGGCCACGCTGTAGTCGTCCCAGCGGTTCTTGAACGTCAGCACGTTCTGCTTGATCTTCGACTCGTCCACCCACGTCAGGTAGTCCTCCAGCGCCCGCGTGATGAGGTACGCCGGGTCCGTGACGACCTTGCTCCCCACCCGCACGTGGCCCTGGCGCACAAACTTGTTGGCGTCCGCCACGTTCTGCGCCATGTGGAACTTCACCATCATCACGCCCACCCGCCGCCGGCACAGGCTGCTCACCGACACCTTGTTCTCCACGGCGCTGATCTTGCTCGTCGTCGGAAGGAGCCCCATCCCGTACAGCTTCTCCAGCAGCAGCTGCTCGTGCTTGATCCGGAACGGGTCCGCCGCCTCGAGCAGCGCCAGCTTCCTCGCCACCTGCTTCAACTTCCCGACGATCTTGTTGTACGAGTGGTAGTCGCTGCGGTTCGTCAACTGGTACCGCTGCACCACGTCTGCCTCCCGGTGGTTGTTGTCCTGCTTGTAGTTGTACAGATCCACCTTCTTCAGGAGCTTCTGCTCGTGGTACTTGAGTTTTCTCACCATTCTGTGTGTGTCCTGGGTGCTTCTCTGGCTTCTCTGGCTTCTCTGGCTTCTCTGCCTCTCTGCTCTACCTTCTCTTCCCTTATCTTCTCTTCTCTTCTCTTCCTATCCTGTCTTTCTTCTATAGGAAGAAGAAAAATCTTTTGCCAGAAAGATCAAAAAAGAAAAATTGCCTAATGCGGTAATTCGACGCGTCGCTGCCACCTCCCGCTGCTGCCGCTGCGGTTGTCGACAAAGTCAGACGGGCTCAAGAGACAGCAGATGAAGACAGGAAAAGAGAAGAAGAAGACAGAGGAAGACGGAGAGGCGGACAACAAACACAAACCAGGGCAGCAGGATGCAGAGAAGACTGTTGCACACCACGAGACACACGCTGTCGCACATCGGGTCGTCGCCCGTGTTCCTGACGCCGGACGTGAAGCTGTCGTCGGTGCAGATGCTAGTGCCAACCGTGATTCCAAAAGGCACACAGAAGATCGTGCTCAACAGGCTGCTCTCGGTGGCAGGGCCGAAGGGCGAAATCAACCTGCAGATCCCGGACTTCGTGAAGATGGACGCAGGCAACCCGGCGGTGCTGAAGATCGAGATCGAGGACGAGAAGAACAAGATCCAGAAGTCGATGTGGGGCACGTACCGGTCGCTGATCAACAACGCGGTGGTCGGGGTGACGGACGGCCACTCGTCGACGTTGCGGTTCAAGGGCACCGGGTACCGGGTGATGCTGGAGAAGGACGCCAAGACGGGGCAGGAGTGGGTCAAGATGAAGGTGGGCCGCTGCAACGTCGAGGGCTTGCCCATCCCGGAGCACATTGTCTGCGAGACGCCTTCGCAGACACTGCTTGTTCTGCGGGGCCCGGACAAGCAGAAGCTCAACCTGTTTGCCGCCCGCTTGAGAAACATGCGTCCGCCCGAGCCGTACAAGGGCAAGGGCATCTACTTCAACGACGAGACGATCAAGTTGAAGGCCAAGAAGGTCAAATGATCCCCGGACACCGTCCGCCGGCCTGCCGCCGTGCCGTACATCCTGTATATAGCTACACATGTGTACTCCCCCCGACCCCGTCTCCCGAGACGCCGGCGCAAACCACTGCAGACCACCTACATGAAAATCGCTTTTCCGGCCCCCGGCCTCTTGTGTCTTCACCACCTCCTTTTCTTTCTCCTCCTCCTCCTCCTCCTCCTCCTCCTGCCCCTCCTCCGCCGCCATGTCTGCAAGAACCACCTACCTGCTCGTGGACAACACGTCCCACGTGCTGCGGGCAAACGAGTCCGCCCTCTCGCTGGTGTCCTTCTTCGTGTACAACTACCTCATCAACCCGATCGTGTTCAACAAGTCCAACAAGGTCTCCCTCATCCGACACCCGCAGGCGGTCACGGACGCCGACAACAGGGCGTTGGCCTGGAACGACATCGTGCGCTTTGTGGCGGCCTTGGAGACGCCCCACGGTGGCGACCCCGCCAACCAGACAGATCTAATGAAGGCCGTCACAGACGTCCTCCAGTCGGTCTCCTTCGGGCTGGGCAGGCTCAAGAGCTGCGACGTCCTCGTCGTGTCGGCCTTCGACTTCGACTACGACTGGGAGCTCTTCGGGAACAAGATCAAGACCCTCGTGGAGACACACGACAACCTCAACTTGATCTTCGTTGACTCGTACGCCGCATCCACGTCTGCAGACAGCCTTGCAGAGGCCAGAGACAAGTACCACGACGCCAACATCAGGTACATCAACAAAACGGTCGTCAACGCCAACATGAACAACGAGCAGAACTTCACCTACACCTTGGGTGACGCCATCTCCGCCCTGACCAAGTTCTCGTTGTTCACTCCGAAGTTCAAGAAACCCGTCGAGATCTACTCCTACAAGCTGCAGCTGCTCGGGATCCCGGACCTCGAGCTCGACATCTCTGCTTACCCGTTTGTGAAAAGGAGCAGCCTGACCGACTACGTGGCCTCCACCTCTATTGATGTCAGGACCCAGCAGAGAATCAAAGAGAAGTACGTCTACTACTACGAAGAGGAGGGCACGGAGAAGGAGAACTTTGGCGAAAAGGAGGCCAAGGAAATCCAGAACCCGGAATTCATCATCGAGGGATACAAGTTCGGTACGTCGAACTTCCTACTCACAGACTTGCCGGCAAACGTGTTCAGCATGAACTCGATCAAGTCCATGACTATCGCCTCCTTTGTTCCAAAGTCTACGGTCCCTCCGTGGTACCTCCACCAGGACTCCTTGATCGTCCTTCCCTCGAGCAAAAACACCAAGGACGGCTCCCACACCATCAACAAAGACATGGCAATCTACTCGGAGCTCTGGTACGCCATGGTTCGTCTGAACGTCGTGGCCATGGTGCGGTACGTTAAGAGAAACGGAACAGACGTCAGGTACGGGATACTGTACCCGCAGGGGTTTGTCGACGAGCAGTCGGAGGTGAGCGGCGTCATTGACTTTGGGTGCTTCATCTTTGTCGAAACAATCTTCAGGGACGACGAGAAGCTGGTCAATTTGCCCGACCTTGTAAACCGGAAAATCAGCGACCCCAAGCTGGAGTCAGAAATGGACGCCCTGGTGGACTCGTTCTGTCTCGACACGGACGACGTCGACGACGACGTTGACCAGCCCGATGATCTCCCTACTGTCGAGTCATGCGTCGTCTCCATGAACGACATTCCAAACAACGATATGTTCTACGGACTCAGAGAAGAAATCCTTGAAGAGTCCGGACTTACGTCCGACCAACAGGGGGACACCCATCTCCTAGCTAAAACGGTCACAACCGCAATACGAAAGTACAACCACCCGCTCATGTCGATCGAAAGGTTAGTCTACCTGATCTCCTTCTTCATCCTGCAGCAGCACATGCAGGAAGCCGGAGGAGGCGACCCGACATCGTTGTACAGCATGTACGAGAAACATGGGATTCCAATGCAGGTCATTGAGAAGTGGTTGGACACCGCCAAGACGGGGGGCGTTTTCAGGCCCACGGCGTTAAACAAAGATTATAAATGACGGGCAGCACTTGTCTGCCTGCTGTTGTAGCAATCTATATTCCACAACACAGACACTAACAGAAACAGACAGGTTTCGTTTGTGACACGTTCCGTTCCCTCTACGGAGACAATCAGTCGCTCCATGTATGATATTTTCGAAGCCTTTGATTCAAACCAAGTGTTGTACGTATAGCCCGCCTCCTTCTCTTCTGCTCTGCTGTAGTGTGGTCCACCAAAGGTCTTCTGCCCTGCAATCGACAGCATTCAATGTCTATCACACCAAAGAAAACCATTGTGGGGAACCCATCCACGAAGAGAGCCTTCACGACGCAATTGTCATACGACAAAACTAGAAACAGACTCATTTATCCATCCGGGAAATGTGTTGTTCTCCGTTCACTCGACCAAGGCGGGGAAAGCTGGGTCTTCAATGGCCACAAGTACCCTGTTTCGGTGGCAAAAGTGTCCCCTAGTGGGTTTTACGTTGCCTCCGGCGATGAGTCCGGTAACGTGCTGGTTTGGGACTGCTCACAGCCCGAGATGATTGTCAAGAGCGAGTTCAAGATCTTGAGCAATCGGATTAACGATTTAGCCTGGGACGCCGACAGCAAGAGAATCATAGCTGTCGGTAACGGCAGCGATACATTTGGTCATTGTTTCACTTTCGACTCCGGAAACAGTATCGGTGAGATCAGTGGACACTCGAGCCAGATCAACTCGGTTGCAATCAAGACCACCAGACCATACTCTGCGTTCACCGTCGGTGACGACTCGAACGTGGTATTCTTGAAAGGCCCGCCATTCAAGTTCAACCAAAGTAACAAAACGATCCACACAAACTTTGTGAAAATGGTCAAATTTTCTCCTAACGGCAAACTTGCAGCCAGTGTCGGAGTCGACAGGATAATTGCCTTGTTCGACGGCAACACCGGAGAGGTGGTGAAATCGTTCAAAGACCTCTCCAAAGGTGGCATCTACGCCGTTGACTGGATAGACGATGAGAGTTTCTTGATTGCTAGTGCAGACGCCTACTTGAGAATCGTCAACATCGAGGGTAAGGTTGTCAAAGAGTGGAACTTGAAGTACCAAGTTGAAAGTCAATTCTTGGGGTGTGCCGTCGTTGGCGAGGACAAGTTCATTGGATTAACATTGGGCGGGACTCTTTATGTTTTCAGCAAGGAGTCGTCCGACCCTGTTGAGATTATTAACGCTCATCAGGTCAGCGTTACCTCTATGGCGAAGCTCAAGGAAAGCGATGAGATTTTCACTGGCTCTTACGATGGTAAGATTTTGAAACACTTGGTCGAAAATAACGAGGACACACTCATCACGGGAGATGAGCACAAGGGCTTGGTGGTTTCAATAAAGGAAATTCCTGATGTCTCAAAATCGTTGTTCTCCATCTCCTGGGACGACAAGTTGAAGTTGATCAGCGAGAGACTGGAAATTTCCACTGTGGATGATTTGAAGAAGCAACCAGTCGACTTGAAGCTAAACACCAAGTTTGCAGCAGTGTTGTTTGAGGATGGAATTAGATTCTACGACTTCAATGGGAAACCAATCAGCGAAAAGCGGTTAGATTATGAAGCCTCGAGTATCGACGTGTCTGAGAAATTCATTATCGTTACTGACGCCAAAAATTTCCAAGTCCACATTTATGACACAGACCTGAAAGTGCTCAACGAGGTAAACTACTTGCGTAGCAAACCTACTGTGTTGTCGATTTCCTCGAACGAGGAGTACTTGGCCTGTGGTGATATTCAAGGTAAGATTTTGCTCTACAGCTTGACGGACTACACGCTCATCACCTCAAGATGGGCGTTCCACACATCGAAAATCAACTCCATCAAGTGGAGTCCGGGAGATAGGTACTGCTTGTCTGGTTCGTTGGACACAAACATCTTCATCTATTCCGTCGAGAAGCCATCTAGAAACATTAAGTTTTTGAATGCACATAAGGAGGGAGTCAACTGTGTGGAATGGATAAATGAGGACGTCATTGTTTCCGCAGGTTCCGACAGCTGTATCAAGTACTGGGACATCAAGCACTAAGTAGCTTATAAACTGTTTACAAATTATTTACGAGTAAGAACCATTTAGAAACAAACAGCTAAAAATATTGAATGATTGACATGCAGTGGACGGGGTATAATTGCGCATAGATAGAGATACATATAGTACAGAACAGACGTTTTCGCTGGAATTTTTCCAAGAAACCTATATCGGAGGTCTCACATTGCTGATGGCGATGTCGATTACGTCGTTGGCGTCTATTGCCCGAATCAGCTGCTGGACTAGGGTCGGGTTGGAGCCGTATAAGAGTGACGGGTCATCCTCGGGGTCTATCAGATGCAAGCGTAGCGGTAGTACAATCTTGAAACACGTCTTCACAATCGCTGGTGTGACAAAGGTCATTTCTAGTATGAACGCTTTGAATCGGATGAAGTCAGTCAAGTCGGCAATGATGTATGTTGGTATTCCACCCTTAATAAATCTCGAGTATCGAACCTCCACGATGAGGTCGTAAATGTAGGTTTTCATCTCGGTAGTTATAGTCACCTGTCGTACACTTTTTCTGATTGCTTCTAGACTAGTGAACCTGAACAGCTCCGAGGGCTGCGGTAGATCGTTCAACTCGTCTTTGTAGTTGAACAGCAGCAATGTTTCGAGCTTCGTGTCGAGCTCCGATTCCGGAGACGAGACTAGAACCAGCGGGTACTTTTGCTTTCGTAATTCCCGGTAGAGTGTCCTTTGATTTTCCAAGCTCATGTCCAGTAGAGAAAACACCGAGGCACCATTTGCAGTTGTAATCGGAGTCACCTGTGAGTTTACTGGCCAGCCTTGCAGTATCTTCTGCACTCTTTTGACAGTGGTATGTGGGTCAGTAGACGTGACCAAAACGGGGCGCTCCAGGACTAGCGCACACAGTGCCACGTGTTGTAAGGAAACCATGCTTGTCTTATGCTGGTAGTCCCTCTCCAGCCTTCAGCTGTCTCCTCTGCAAGACAGTTCTGTTCAATGTTGTCCAACACATTCGATTTGGTATTGGAAAAGGAGAAAAGAATGCTTTCCCGATCGGGAAAGAGAAAATTTTATTTTTCTTTTCCACTGTTTCATGGTCAACTTATGTTCTTCTTCTTGCTGGTGGAATCATCTCTATTGGCTGAGACTGCAAAGTACAGGGAAATTCAGACTGCTAAACAGAAAATCATGGGGAAATTGGTGCATAACGTCCAGAAGAAACAACATAGAGAGAGAGGTCAGATCACAAGCAGGGCCCGTTTCGGTCTCTTGGAAAAAAAGAAAGATTACAAGCTTCGGAGTGAAAATTTCCACAAGAACCAGGCGAAGCTCAAGCTTTTGAAAGAAAAGGCAAAGAACTATAACGAAGATGAATTTTACCATGCGATGAAAAATAGAGAGACGAATGAAGACGGAATTCTGATTCAAAAACGTCAATTTTCAGAAAATTTGTCCAATGACCAGGTCCTCTTACTCAAAGGCCAGGACCTCAACTACCTGAACACCATTTCATCTAAAGAAAACAGAAAGATCGAAAAAAGCATGAATAGCATGAACTTATTTGGAAGTAATGGTAAGCACACTGTCTTTGTGCAGGACAAAGAAGAGTTTGAGAATTTCAATCCTGAAGAATATTTCGAGACCGACAAAGCATTGTTGGGAAGACGAGAAAACCGTCTCAAGACCTCACAGCTACTCAGCTCAAACAAGAGTTTGTCTCAGGACACAGAATCGCTCGAAGAGTCGTTGGCATACAAAAGAAGGGAACTGGATGTATTAAAGCAAAGGATTGAAAGAGAGAAGAAATTGAAAGACGTGAAAAGTAAGCTACAGTTACAAAGGGAGCTAATGAAACCGGGATCGAAGAAGAAAATCACCAAGGACGGTCAGGTAGTGTACAAATGGAAGAATGAGCGGAAGAAATGATTCTTATCGTCTGCGAGATTTGAACACGGGGGTATCGTCGTCGTCGCCCTCATTGGCTGAATAGTTATCACGGAAATTTCTATGGTCAACTGGAAATGTCTTCCTCTTGTCAAAGTTCGTTGTTGAAGAAGGCGTGTCTTTCACGTTGTTGTGCGATGTAACAGTGTCACGGAACGACTCATGGGCATCGATGGCCTGGGAGCCTTCGTCGTCGCTGTCCACAAACAACGTTGTCTCTCGTCTTCTCTTTCGACTTGGAAACTGTTCCGATGGAGGAGCTGCTGCGGAACCATCGCCAAACATGCTATCCAATTCCGGAATGATGTCGTCGTGCTGGTTGAGATTCACTTGAAGCTCGTTAGATTTATAGTTGGAAGTTTTAAATTTGACCGTTTTAATCGTGCTATCCATAATTGGGTTGTATTCAGAGCCAGTCGTAGTTTTTGCAAACTTGGAATAGTTGAGGCGATTCTCCCACCGAGGGTCACTTCCATACGCCATTCTAAAGTTCGAGTAAACTTTCGGATTTGAGCCACCTTGAAAGTTCACCTGGAACTTTTTGATTTTCACTACACTTGAATCGTTATTTCTTCCCTGAAGGGTATGCAGCAATTTTTCGTCTTCAGAAATCTTGTCCATCTTCATCTGCTTTGTTCTTTTGAACACCTCTGCCAAATGGGCATTGGACGGCGTAGGATTCGGAGACAAGCTCTTGCTAGAGGTCACTCTCGATTTTTTCGAAGGGACATTGGTTTCCTCCGGTGTGGCACTTCTCTTCAGGTTCAGCTTAGACAAGTCCTTGCTGACCGTATTCAAGGTTGATCCAGTTGTGCTTGAGGTTTTCGGTGGAGTGGCAATCGAAATATTGGTGCTGACACTAGGGATTTGACTGACCTTGTTTTTCTGCGTGCTTTGCGATGTGTATGTTTCCAGGTCATCCAAATCGTCCATTTCGTCAAACATTTTCTCCAACTGGCTTTTTCGGCTACGTTTCGCCTCTCTATTGCTTAGCTGTAGTGGGAAAGGTTTGATATCGACAATCCCGATATCCTTTTTATTTGTGGTCGTTGTCTTTGCCATTGAATCTCCCTTTTTTTCCTTTGCTACTTCATCTTCAGGTATCTCGTCGTCAAGATTTATTACAGTCTTACTGTGTTCTACCTCTGGTATCAGACAATCAGCCAACCCGCCAGTTGTTTCCCAATCTCGTGAACTTAGCTTCTTTGCCCACGCGTCCGGGTGCTTAATACGCTCGACAGTGCCGTTTATAAGCACCGATTCCAACTGCTTCAATTCTGGAGACACTTGAATAAAATCTATGTTCTGTATCTTTGCCTTCAGCATTGCTGAAACCTTCAAGTCGCCGACTCTGAAAAACTCAAACTTCCAGTCGGAAGACCGGAGCTTCAAGACGGTGTTTTTGGCCAACGTCAAAGAATCGTTGCAGCCGCCCTTGAGTTCCTTTCCTGAGCCATACACCCATGTAGCATGGCCCTTGTTCATAAGTCTTAACCTTCGGTCGTCGAGTACCACCATTTCTGTCTGTAGCCGTGACACTTTCCTCAGGTTCAAAGGAATGTCACAATCATCGGATCGCCCAAGTTTGTATGTGACCCCTTTCTTCAGCGGGATGGACCTGGTACCCGTAGATGCCAAGTCGGTGTTATCTAACGGAAGCTGAACATCAACAATCCACATGGCAGGCGAGGTTTCAATTGAACTGATAAGTTCAAGGAAACGGAAAAGGCAAGCTTCATGTTGTAGACGGAGATCGATTTGACGTGTAAGCATTTTTGCGAGAAAAATGTAGTAATAGCGAAAATTATACTGTAAGTTAAAACAATATGATTCGGTTATCTTATGCCAAAAAAACTAAGACATACCCTTGGATAGAATACAATGATTTTCTAACTTATTTACTAACTTATGTAGGAGGTTTTCATAAAGTGAAGGAATCTCCCATTAAGTTTAATGCAATGCTTATGTCTATATATCTGCCTGTTCTCATTCTACTTGGAAATGGAGTTATAAAAGGAGATGACTTCTTCGTCAACAAAGACTTTACGGCGGTCAAAGTTGAGGACTTGAAGTCCTTTGGAAGAGGTACAACGACTGATGGCCACATAGAGCTGGCCCTTTTCAAAAATCTTGCGCAAATCGACCTTCACCCTCTGTAAGGTCTGACCCTGACTTTTGTGGATGGACATCGACCATGCCAAGATAATTGGGAGCTGCGATCTAATAAAGCCACTGTCAATACCCCTGCCAAAGTCCGGTTTAAAGTCGCTTCTATCGATGAGAATGTAGATGGGAGGGTATCCTTCCTTGAGAGTGAACCTGACGTGCGGTAGTAACTGATCTTTTGGATTGTAGCTCCTGAGGAGCTCCTCCATCAGTTCTGCTGTGAATGGATCTACCAAGGTCAGGTCTTCCACCGCCGGGTCTCTGGTGACTCCGCTTCTGTTCAGAAGAATCATGCTGATCTTCTTCAAGACAGAAACGTTTGCTGCTGTGTATTGCTGGCCGAAGCGGGCGTGGAAGCTGTGTAGAATGGGTCTTGTCAAAAAGGCCTCGACTATGCCAAGCTGGCCGTTGACGAGACGATGGTCGACGTCGTTCTTGATGAGCATCACCTGTGCTCCCACCTTGAGCTTCAAACTGGGGGAGCACATCAGCAACTCAAGGCTCTTCTTGGTCTTCTCATCTATGGCCAACCCAACGGTGGAGATATCCTTGCAATCGTAGACAAGCTCGGGGCCGCCGAGGGTGTTCAATTTGTTCAAGTTCGAGCGCTCAACCTCCTCTCTTGTTGGGAACAACTCGGTCGGCTCGATTCCGTCATTAAAGTCGATGGGTCTGTTCAGCTGCCGCATTTTCCCCTCCAGCTTGTAGTCGATCTTGCCAATTCTGAGCGAGTTCAAGATGTCCACCAACTCTGTGTCTCCCTGCTGTCTGAAGACCTTGGAGAGAATAATATTCTCGTGGACGACCTCTTTCCAGGACTTCGACTTGAAACAATAGTTGATGGAGGCACCGGAGAACTTACTGATGGGCGGCAACTGCAAGAAGTCGCCACTAATGACGACCTGAATCCCTCCGAAGGGCTCCTCGTTTCTCTTTATCTTTTTGGCCAGGTAGTTCAACTTGTCAAACAGCTCTGAGTCAAGCATACTGACCTCGTCAATAATGAGCACGACCATCCTTCTCCAGACCATGTACTTGTCCATGTTCTTCTTGATCTTAGCGAGCAAAACGTCAGCAGGCTCCTTGCCGAGACCTATGCCAAACAACCGCTGGATGGTCTGGCCGCCGACGTTCGATGCTGCAAGGCCCGTGGGCGCCGAGATCCCAATGTTGGAGTTCCCATACCTGGTCTGTAGCTTGCGGATGATCAACTTCAGCAGAAACGACTTACCGGTACCGGCCGAACCGGTAAAGAAGACGTTTTTCCGCTTGTTCAAGATCGAGTCGAGCACGTCCTGCTGTTCTGTGCTCAGATCGAGACCGTCGAAGGACGTGTCGATGGCCTGCAAGTGAGAGTGGGACGCAGCCAGCTTCGGGTTGTTCCTGTTCGGGTCGTTGGCGGCCAGCATCTTGTGGCCGCCGGCACCGGAGTGCCTAAACTTGGCTCCAGGACGGACATTGATGGACTTCGATGCGGCCCAGGGGAGCACTCGTGTGAGCCTGTCAGAAGACGAGGACGTTGCCTCCGTGGCATTTGCCCCCGAGTCCAGCGACTTCGCCTTCTTTGCCTTCGTTATCGCCGACCGGGACTTGGAAGACACTACCGACGTCCTGCCAGAGAACTTGGACTGCGCACGCAGAAGCGACGTCAGCGAGGACTTCTTCGCCCTTGCCGGCCTCGTCTGGGCGTCCGGCACGTTCTCCTTGCTCTCCATCTCCATCTCCTGTGCTGGTAGGGCCGCAGTCTGGGGTGCCGACAGCGTCCTACCGGCCTTGAAGGCGTCGACGGTGCCAAACAACGACGAGCCGGACGAGTTCGACCGTGTCAGGCTGCCGCTGGCCTTGATCTGGTCCTTCCCGAGAGTCGGCAGAGGCCGCTTCTTCCTGTTTCTGTCCAAGGCGGCAAACGGCGACGACATCTGCGGGCTGCTGCTCTGTGCTGATAGCAGAGTCTATATTTATAGTGCTACACAATGTACTCTATAGGCAGAAGACGTGTCTGGCGGCTGCAGAAAGAAGGAAAACAAACAAGACGAAACGCGGCATGTTTTTTTTTTCATCTTCAACATCTCCAGTTTGTGGGCTTTTCCAGCTATTGCAAGTCTTCACTCGACGGACTCACGGTCCTTATCGGTCCGGGTGGACGTCGAGGAGGCGGTGGTGGAGACAGGGTCAAGGTAGGCGTCCTCAACAATTCCGTTGCGGCGGAGCCAGGGCTCGCCAGAGAGGAAGACGCCGGCCGGGTCGGTCTGGTGCCTCACCTTCTGCCACTTCAGGAGATCTTCGCCATGCCACTCGGCCATCTTCTCCTTCGTGACGATGGTTTCGTCGTAGTTCTTGGCCCAGTGCGGCTGCCCGCCAGCAGCCTCCATAATCTCCTCAAAGACATGGAACCAGCGCTTGTACTGGGTCGGGTAGTCGAAGGGCCGGTAGATGGTGGCGTTGATGTAGAGCGTGAGCTGCGAGTTGGTGACCTTGCCGACAGGGAGGTAGTTCAGTCTCGGGGTGTTGTCGAGGAACGGTCTGAGAGTGTTGCCGTAGATGGGGCCCTTGTCGACGAGCTTGCGCTGCGACAGGTCCTGCTGCGACTCGTCCGTGGGCGGCAACGTCGTGTTGGAGCAGCGGATCTCCATTGGCGAGTGCACAAAGAACTCGCCGGACTTCTTACCGTCCTCGATGGAGTTTGCCAAGAGGCGGATGATGTCGGGCCCGCTCACAAGCGGACACGCCCACTCGTCGACGTACTGGTGGAAGAGACAGTCCATGTTGAGGCCGTCGACGGAGCTCTGCACGGCCACGTCGCCGCTCTTGTTGAACGTCTCGATGAGGCCGTACTGTCTCGAGAACACGAACTTCTCCACGTAGGGAGTCAGCTTCGGCAGGAACCGCACGCAGACGTACAAGAGCGATTCGTAGAAGAGACGGCCCAGGAACGTGCCGTACCAGGAGCTCCGAGGCGGGGAGATCGGGTCGGTGCTCTTCGACGCCCGCCAGAGAATGCACTTCTTCGTGTAGGGGAACCACCACACGCGGATGAACTCGTCGGCCGTCCAGATCGAGTCGAACTTCTCGATGAGTGTCTCGATGTTGATCACCTCCTGGACAGACCGCAACTGGAACTTCGGGACGGCACGCACCGTCACCTCTGTGATGAGGCCAATCTTCCCGAGGGAGAGACACGCTGCCCGGAACACGTCCGGGTTTTCGTGCGAGTTGCAGTTCACAAGCTCGCCCATCCCGTTGACCAGCTTCAGGTTCACCACCTGGCTCGACACCAGCCCGTGGTACTGCGACGAGCCGTGCGTGCCCGTGGAGATGATCCCCGCAAGCGACTGCTCCGAGATCGAGCCCAAGCTCTGCATCGCCAAGCCCTTCGACTCCAAGATCTCGTTCAGCTGGTACACACGCATCCCGGCCTGCGCCGTCACGTCCGTGTACTTCCCGTCCGGCGACGGCTTCTCGTCAAGGAACTTGTTGTACTTGTCGAGGTTCACCAGCCACTCGTTGATCGGATTCGCCACAATCGTGAGGTCTGAAGGCGAGTGGCCCGACCCAACTACCATGATCTTCTTGTGCAGCCGCCGAGCCGTGTTCACGATGTCTCGAATGTCCTCCAGACACTTCGGCTGGAAGTAGAACTGTGGCGAACAGTGGTACGTGTTGGCCCAGGTGTGGTGCACCTTCGGGACTCTGATCTTCGCCAGTGACGACGGCAACGAGAACGACATGTCTGGCTCGTTCTGCTACTTCTGCTGCTTCTTCTGCTAGGACTGTCTAGATTACAATAAAATACATTACATACCAAGGAGGAAATGGAAAAGTGTGTTACTTTGTCTGTCCGTGTGGCCCTCTGTTTGTCCTGCCGCCGAGGGAGAAAAGAAAAAAGAGGCCCCGACCGGAGGGGGTGCTGCAACAGACACGCTGTCGTGGGGGGTCCCGCTACAACACGGCGACGATGTCGTGGTAGATGTAGTTGAGCAAGTCTGGGACGTAGATGCAGTTCTGGACAAACTCGAACTTGTAGGCCTGGAGCATGGCGACGCCGAGCGGGTACTTGAGGATCTCCTTGATGAGCAGACAGGTGCTGATGTTGATCTCGTTGAGCTTGAGGTAGTCGTTGAAGCCGTAGTTGAATTTCTCGATCTCGACCTGCTCGCTGCGGTCGAGCTCGGGGCGGAAGAACTTGGACGGGTTGTTGATGAGCTCGTTGTTGTAGTTGATCAAGGCGTCGTTCTTGCCTGTCTCGAGGCTGACGATCTCGAGGCGGGGCTCGATGCCTTCGATGATGAACTTGCGGCCCTCGTTGTTTGGGAGCTGCACGACCTTGGCCTTGCTCTGCGGGAAGGCGAACTGCACGTTCTTGATGAACTCCACGGCCGGGAGCAACTTCTTCTTGTTGAACTGGCTCTCGTACGCCCTCCAGAGCTCGATCTGCGTGATGCTGCTGAACTTGTTGGGCTTGAAGCAGCAGCGCAACCACGACGTGGCTCTCTGCGGCTCCTTCAGCTTGTTCAGGTCCTTGAAGACGGCCTCGTCCGCCTGCACGTTCGGGATCGTTGTGTTGAGGTCCTCCTTCTTCAAGACCCGTTTGTAGAGCCGCAGATAGTTCAAGTTCTGGATGTTGAACTCCGTCTTGTAGTTCTGCTTGTACACCATGAGCAGCGGGAGCAACTTCTCGAGAATGAGCTTGCGGTTGAGGTCCTTGTGGATGAGCGTCGTGAGGTTCTCCTCCTTGATGGAGAGGTACTGGATCAAGAAGTCGAGCGACGTCAAGATGATTTCGTCGTCGATCGAGTTGCTGTTGTTCGAGAGGATCAAGAAGCCGAGCGTCTTGTTCAAGAACTCGTCGTCGATCAACACACTGGCGTCGTTGCTTCGGCTGCCAGCTGCTGTGGCCGCAGCGACGGGCGTGCCGGTGCCACTTGCGGCCGCTGCAGCGGCCGCCGCAGCAGAAGCGGCAGCGGCAGAAGCGGCAGCAACAGCGGCAGCGGCGTCCTCCTCGTCATTCGGCGACGAACCGTACATGTATCTGCTGATGGATCGGAGGATCGTGATGGAGGTGTTTTTGTCGTTGTTGATCTTGAAGATGAAAATCAACTTGTTGAAGATGGCGTCGTCCTGGTGGATCGGGCTGAGGTACGACGAGATGTTCTCGATGATGTCGAGACTGTACTTGATCAGCTCCTTGAACTGGTCGTTCTCGAAGAAGTCCAAATGGTTGATGGAGTCCTGGTAGATGTCGAGGAAGGAGAGGATGATCTCGCGCAACTGCGCGTTCAGGCTCAGCACCTGGCAGTTGTCCACGTTCTGCACAAGGTTGCGGATGATCAAGAAGCAGTCGATCTTCACGTCGATCTCCACCCCCGGGTCCTGCAGGTACCGCAGCAGGTGGTCCACAAGAAACGCATACTCCTTCTTGAGGCTGATCTTCGCCGGGTTGTTGTTCGACAGCACGATCAGCAAGTTCAAGATATACTTCACCTCGTCCATGAGCCCCGACTCAAACGACATCCGGATCCGCTCCAGCTGCTTCACCCCCTGGTGGTTCAGCCCGTTGATGTTGTGGTACGTGAACTGATGTTCATTCCGCAACACCTTGTTGTTTTCTATGAACTTGGCCTCCTGCTTCGACGTCGAAACCGGGTCAACAGGGAACATCCGGACGGCGTCCTGAGCCGTCTGAGCCAACGGCGCCGCCGACCCTTGCTGCGGGCCGCCCACGGGACCCGGCGTCACCGCTAGAAACATGTTTGTCGACATCTCTGTTGTTTGCTGGTCTTTCCGATGCTCTTACCGCCTTCTGTTGCGTCCTACACCTCCTCTGTTCTCCTCCGCTTCTTCTCCTACCTCCCTCTGGCGACACCGTCTTCACCCTGTCTGTCTCACTCGTGTCGCTTTTCGTGCTGAGCTTTCAGAAAAAACAAAACGGGAAAAAGCGCGGCTGGTTACGTAAGCGCACTTTTTTCAAAAAAAAAGCAAAAATTCGAAATCGACGCGTCGGCTTACGTAATTTAAGGGAAAAGGCGAGGAGGCGGAGCTCCTTCCGCATCGGGGCATAAGTTCCGGGCTTATCTCCCTCGGGGCCCAAACCCGAGGACAATCTGTTATCTCTACATCAACAGCAGCCACAATAGCAAGAGCTCGGGAAGAAAACAAGAACAGGACGGATGCAGACAAGCTCATCGCAGACAGAGAAGCAACAGGCCATTGTTGGCGGCGGCGGGGATGCCGCCGGCGGGAAGATCGTTGGCGGACAAGGGCGGGAATGGTGGCGGTTCCAGAACAAGCGGTATCGGAGAGAGAACAGCACAGCATTTGTGGCCCGCTGTAGCCGCTAACATTCCGGAACAGAACCCGCCGCCGTGGGGCCTGCATCGTAGAGACGAGGCACCAAGGCTAACACAGCCCCAGGCCTCATCATGTGACCGTGGAGCACCCCGACGGCCCCGATAAGGGCTGTTGCCCGGCGTGCGAGGAGTGGCATTGCGTGCTGTGCTCCCTGGCGGCTGTTGCTTATCGGGTGCATGCGTGTGCATGCAGGTAGATGCTCTGCTCCGGGCGTCCAACGGGGTGCACGCTGCTCGGGGCCTTATCTCTCGGAGAGTGCTTGGCCCTGCTTGCCTTGGAAAATGTCTCAAACGTCTTGTCTCCTCCGTCTTGTCTCCGTGCAGCCCAGCTACACACTGCGCACACCGAACGATATCTACGTACATGTATATAAATGGTGTTCCTCGTGCTGCCTGGCCGTCGATCCTACTGCCGCTGCCGCTGCCTCTGCCTCTGCCTCTGCCTCTGCCTCTGCTACTCTTTGCCCCACCACATCCACAGCTTCCCACTGAGACACCATGGCTGAAAAACTCGCCGCAAAGACGTCCGGGTTCTCCCCAATAACGTCCGCCCAGTCGAGAATACATGACATCGCCGCCACCGCCTCACACTTGAGAGCCATCGATGCCAAGGTCGTCGACAACGACGACGACTTGCTTGCCGAGATCGGGTACAAGCAGGAGTTGAAGAGACGTTTCTCCACCTTCCAGATCTTCGGTATCGCCTACTCCATCATGGGGATTCTCCCCTCTGTCTCCTCCCTCTTGGGGACCGCTCTCTCGGCCGGCCCCGCCGGCGCAGTCTGGTCCTGGGCTGTCGCCTCCATCTTTATCTTGACCATCGGCGTGTCCATGTCCGAGTTGGCCTCGTCGATCCCAACCTCGGGAGGGTTGTACTACTGGACGTTCTACTACGCCCCAGAGGCGTGGAGGGTGCCTCTCTCGTTTGTCATCGGCTTGTCCAACACAATGGCCCTCTGTTCCGGGTCTGTTTCCGTCTTCTACGGTAACGCAGAGGAGATCTTGGCCGCCGTGTACCTCACCAAGGATGGTAACTTCGACATCACCACAGGTAAAACGTACGGTGTCTTTGCAGGCTGTGTCATCACAGGTGCAGTCGTTACCTGTCTCTCGTCGAAAAACGTCGCCATGTTGCAATCCATCTCCTCCATTTGCCACACAGGTCTCCTTGTGCTTTTTTTCATTGCCCTGCCCATTGGAACCAGAGTCAACAGACACGAGTTCAACAGCAGAGGCTTCATCTTTGGCGAGGTGCAGAACTACTCGGACTGGCCCATCGGCTGGCAGTTCTGTCTATCGTTCATGACGGCTGTGTGGACCATCGGTGCGTTCGACTCGTGTGTCCATATGTCCGAGGAAGCAAAGAACGCTTCCTACGGGGTGCCAATCGGTATCTGCGGCTCCATCACCGCCTGTGGCTTTCTTGGCTTCTTCATCTTAATTTGCACCACCGCGTGCATGAACCCAGACATCGGTACCGTCCTAGCAACAGACACTGGCTTCCCAATGGCACAAGTCATCTACGACTCCTTAGGCAGACGTTGGGCCATCGCCTTCATGTCTCTTATGGCTGGCTGCCAATGGTTGATGGGATCGTCGTTGCTCACCGCTGCCTCGAGACAGATCTGGGCGTTCGCCAGAGACGACGGGCTACCTTTCTGTTCTATCGTCAAGGTCGTCAACAAGAAGCTTCGGGTCCCTATCAGAGCAGTTATCCTAGCATGTCTGATTTCCCTAGCCATTGGATGTCTCTGCTTGGCAGGTACTGCAGCAGCAAATGCTTTGTTCTCCCTCGGTGTCCTTGGTAACTATCTCGCATGGTGTACCCCAGTCTTCCTTAAGCTCACCTTTGGTAAGCACAAGTTCAACCCAGGTAGTTTTTACCTCGGGCCAGTCTTCTCTCCAATCGTCGGCTGGATTGCCTGTGCCTGGGGGGCCTTCATCACAGTCTTGGTCTGTTTCCCTGCAACCAAGGTGGTCACCAAGGAAAACATGAACTATTGTATTGTCATCACAGGCGGGGTTTGGATCTTGTCCATTGTTTTCTTCTTCACCTACAAGTACAAGTACTACCACGGTCCAAAAAGTAACTTGGATGATGATAACATCGAAGTGGTTTCAAGTGCTGAAGACGTCAGCTATCCGCAGGACGAAAAGGTCTGATGAGTTCCTACTCTTATCTTGTTCATTTTCATTATCTCTTTCATCACTTTTCATGTTCCATTCAGTCCAAATAATTGTTTACTTCTGCTAAATATTCTCATTTCTATTCTTCCTCTTTTTTAATGAATTTTTTGTATTTCCTACTATGTAGCTAATAGAACTATCCTTTCAAGGAAAATGATATAGCCATCTCCTGGTAAGCAAGCAAAAATTAAAAAAAAATATAAGAGCCCGATGCGGGGCTCGAACCCGCAGCCTTTTGATTGCTATCAAATTAAGAGTCAAACGCTCTACCGATTGAGCTAACCAGGCTATTATGTCCACTTTCATGCCAAACCACTAGACTAGCATATTCTATTAATCTTGCTACTCACTATAGATCTTCAGAATGTTTTCGCTTTCACCATAAAAGCCAAAAAGAATCTTAGATATAACTTAATCAGTACAATAAACCATTCTATCACGTTAATTGATTACATAATACGTACACAATAATATCCTCATTATAATACATGAGAGTCTCCTTTTTATTGAAGAATAGCCTCCTCTGGGTACGGTACAAGCATACCAAAGAACAAAATGAGTAGAACCATCTTCTCCTGTGGCATCCAAAGCAAGGCAAGTTACAATATCTGTAATCCAAAAGTTCGTTATGGTAAGATTTACAAAAGTAATTAACCACAGCTTGAGCTTTACTTACCCTTTTAGGAGATCCCGGTGCGGAGTACCAGAGATAAAGAAAACCCTTTACAACTCCCAAAAGACCAGCTATTTACATCCACTTCCATTCGCTTAGTCACGTATTCTAGAACACACATACATCAGAGTCTATTATACTGATGATATCCGCTAGATTCTCATGGTAATGATTCGCAGACGACTTCCAGATACTCTGGATCATATTCCATGCTTTGGTCAAATTTTCGCTTTTCAAATACCTCTTCAATTCTTCGTATGCCTTCTCAAACATCATCCGATCGTCTTTTTCGTAAACGCAAGCACCCGCAATAAGGAAGGGAAGAAGCAAGTTGTTTTATAGGTCCCAGGCCACCAATTTTCGTATTCCATCGATGATCTCTGTACACAGGATTTTTATCTCGAAGCTTGTCGGCGAACAGTTGAGCAATCTCATCTTTAAGAATATCCTGACTGAATTTTTCAAAACGTCGTGGAATTGGCAAAACTGTTCCCCTTTGCGGTCGGCGGCATCGACATAGTCCAAATTGGGTTCTGTCTGGGATATCTTTTCCTCCAGGATGTTGACCTTCTTGTCGAACCAGGAGTAGAAATGCATCCGCATCCTGTCGTAGTTCTGATACACGTCAGAGTCGAGAAATTCAAACTGCTCACTGCGAGAGATCTTTGCATTATTCAAAACCGGCTCAATTTTCTCCCTGTTGAAGCTGTTCAACTCGTTGAGCTTTACCTTGTAAAGGTCATACAGAGTGTTGACCTCTCCCATTTTGATGCAGAGGGTGGCACAACATGCGGTTAGAGGGCCGCATCCGTACCTGGGGCACTGGCCTTCGATCTTGTGCCGAGAGATCGCATCTATAAGTTTCACATAGGTGTTTTTCGAAAACAAAGGGCCGAAGACGGACTTTTTCGAAAGCCTGCCCAACCTGAATGTGTCCTGATAAAAGAACCAGCCCAACACCCAGCACAAAAACGTGTTGCCCTTGAAAAGCTCAATCACCTCGTCTATCCCCAACAAGCAGAAAAGCTTGTAGATGTTTTCGAACATGTTTCGCCACGAGCGGTAGTCTCCTCTCGACGATGCAAGCAAAGCATGGCACGTTTGCGAGACGACGACCCCCATGAGCTCTTCATTCGACACCCGGGAGCTCACCAGCCTCGACTCGACCGAGTTGAAGAGGTTTTCTGACTCCTTGAGAAACTTGTCTGCCATGGCATCCTCCTTCTTCATGGACAAAATCCATCCGGCAAAGGTAAACATGACCGCCTTGTCCGAGTAGGCGAGCGACAGAAGCATCGGGTAGCACTTGTTGTACTTCGTGAAGTCGCCTTTGATGTTTTCAGAGGTCGATATTATTGTGAGGGCCTCGAACTCAAGATCCAAGTCCAACGACGACGACTTGAAAGGCATCAAGCTGGTGCTGGTGGTGTTCTGGCTGACTTTGTCTTCAACATTGTCTTCACTCTCTATCAGGCCGTCGGCTTCCAAAGCCACTGTCCCCACTTCTCCCACCTCTTCCAGTGGCTCGTACTGCTGCTCATAATCCTGTACCTCCTCCACGCCGGTCGTGCCGCACAGCTCGTCTAGCCTGAGCATCAACGAGTCAAACTCGCCCGGACTAGGGATCCGGGACACCGGCGTAACGCTCTCCTGTTCCAGCAGTCCCACCTGTCGTTTCTGGCTATCATTTCCAAATATACTGAATACGTTTGTCTGGTCAAGGCTGGCGTTGCATTTCTTTGGCTTTGCCACTCGTTTATACTCGCATTCTGAGTGGTTGACCAAACACCTTGTGCAAGACGGTTTCCGCTCGTCACACTTCTGCTTCTTCCGCCTGCACTGCGAGCAGCTAATCAGCGACCGCCGCTTCTTGTTGATCACAAACTGTAGCTTCATGTTGCTTTCCTGAGAGCAAGACAGCGGTTGGCTGAACGGCGTCGCCGTGTGTGCTTTGAGTGATACATCCGTGCAACAACACCGTTATCTGTTATCTGTGACCCGCGGCAGACGCCGAGGACGGAAAAGACGATAAGGCCTTGAGGAAGAGGGGGGGGGAGGCCGACAACAGAAAGAGATTTAGCTATAGAATGCTGTACATGGCGACGTTCAGAGGTGGTAAGCGCACGCTTTCTGCTGGTTACCAAACATACACTGGCAGAAGCTCCACACACACGCTACCTGTCTCCTCACCTCGGGCCGGGAGGGGTCCAGCCTGGTGTAGTTGATGTCCTTCCAGCTGGAAACACAGTTGAAGGCCGGAGCAGCGTTGGTGCCTCTGACGAGGAAGGCACCGAAGTAACGAAGCTTCCCGTTTTTACGGTAGAGACACATAACGCCGTAGAGAAACTTGTTGGAAAAATGCAGTCTCTGCATGTACTGATTTAGATCCTCCTCGAAAACGTCGTCGGCAACGCCGTCGGGACAGTAGTAGTCCACTCCCCATATGGACCAATCCCGGGGGTTGAAGAAGGTGTTCCAGAAGTAGGGCATAGCGACCGAGTGGAACTGGCCTCTTCGGAAGTCGCCTGCGACCCTTTTCCAGACTTTGAGAGAGATCGCCGGCTTGCCAAGATACTCGAGCGGATGCAGCGGCTTCCTTCTCCTGGAGGCGAACTTCGGCGTCTTGCACGGTCTGTCGACGAACGTGAGCTGCTCCAAAGCGTGGACAAGATACTCCGTGCGAGCGACTGTGTCAAACCACCGCATAAAGACAGGGTGCGTCTCTCTCCACTGCGTGCCGAGTGTCAGGCCAAGACAGGAGAAGAAACACGAGGCGACGTAGAGATCAGCCAGAGTGACCCTTTCGCCGACGAGGTAGGTGTGTGTGGCGAGTCTCTGCTCCAGCTCTTTGGCACACGCGTCGATCTCCGCGTTGGAGAAGTCGAGAGACGTGCTGTTGAACGGCACCCGGCGCAGCAACACACTGCTGATGCTGGCTGCGTGTTTGGCCACCGTGCACTTCCCCCACGAGAGGTACTGCAACACTTTCGCTCTGAACTGCAACCCGGTGCCCAGAAGCACGGAATTGCGGTCGTGCAGCGTGGCGACTGACGCATACGTGTTAGTAACCAGTTGTGGGCGCATGCCGAGCCGGCCAGAGAGACGTTCGCCGATGCAAACTGCACTTACGATAGTATAATATGGATATTGGCTCCTGCAGCTTGCAGCCGTGGAGACCCACAAGGACCGCCGGAGACCCCGCCGCACCAGTCCCGTCCTGCGAGAGTCCGATGTCCAGTCGCAGAGCCTTCACCAGACCAACTGGCACGACACATTGGTCTGATCCGTCACAGATAAGCGTGCCTAAAGACATTTCCTGCCCCAGAAAGAGGGTCTGGACCGAGAAAGAGCCGCAATTGCAAAGGCACACCTCGCACAGAAGACGGGAAGCGTAGATTGCGCTATTTAAATGAGGACTGACTGCTGATAGACTGGACAGACACCCTGGATCAGTCATCCAACAGCCTTTTCCTCCTTCTCCAGTGACTAACACAGCTTCATGTACCCACTGCCGAGCCCCCGGCCGTTTTTGCCCCGATCGACGCCTTTTCGCAGATAAGCGGTCGATCGACGCACTAACTCCGCGGCGCCGAGGAGTTAGTTGGTTGTACCCGGAGATTGGTCCCTCTTACGTGACGTCAAGAGGAGCGGCTGTGTTTTCTGGCATTAATAATCGGGTAGGGAGATGATGGCATTATTAATCGGAAAATGATGTTTCATGCCGGACATACAAGGAGTATCTCCAGACCTGCGAGGAATTTACAAGCTGTTCTAGCGTATAAAAGAAGTATCGGTTGCTGTTGAAGAAAAAAATGCTTGCCGTGATCTATTCGTGCATATACTACATTGGTTCAGAATTGAGAAGTAAGAAAACAAAGAAGTCGTCTTCGAAGTCAAAGTCGAAGCTGAAAACCAAGAACACCCCCGAAATAAACAACAAAAACAAACTGCAACAATGACAGCAACTTTAGCCAACAGTAACCTATTCAAACCCATCAAGGTCGGCCCGGTCGAGTTGAAAAACCGTCTTGTGCATGCGCCAACCACCAGGTTCAGAAACACCGACGAGTTTGTGGCCACGGACTCGATGCTTGACTACTACACCGAGAGGGCCACCGACAACGGCGGTCTGTTGATTGTCGAGGCGACGTTTCCGTCGCCGGAGTTCGGGCTCTTTGAGCGTGCTCCGATGATCAAGACCCCGCAGCAAGTGAAGGCGTGGCGGAGAATCACCGACTCGGTCCACGCCCAGGGGTCCTCGATCACCCTCCAGCTCTGGAACTTGGGCAGAGTGGCCGACCCTGCTTTGTTGCAGAAGCACAACCTCCCATTTGTGGGGCCCTCTGCGATCTACCTCGACGAGGCGTCCGAAAAGGCCGCCAAGGAAGCCGGAAATGAGTTGAGGGCTATCACAGTCCCTGAGATAAAGGCGATGGTTGCAGAGTACGCCGCAAGCGCCAAAAGAAGCATCGACGAAGCTGGGTTCGATATGATTGAGATCCATGCAGCCAACATGTACTTGCCAGACCAGTTCTTGCAAGAAACGTCGAACACCCGGACGGACGAGTACGGCGGGTCGCTTGAAAACCGGGCAAGGTTCATCTTGGAGACCGTGGACGCATGCATTGCTGCAGTCGGTGCAGAGCGTGTTGCGATCCGGTTCTCCCCTTACTCGGAGTTCCAGGGCTCCTTGGGAGCCCATGCCGAAACCAACCCCATTGTCACCTGGGGCTATGTTTTGAGCGAGTTGGAGAAAAGAGCCAAGCACGGCAACCGGTTGGCCTACATCTCGATTGTTGAGCCACGGGTCTCAGGGACTGACGAGCACCCGGACACAGACCCTGTCGACTTCTCCTGGCCCGACCACATCTGGAGGGGCATTCTACTCAGATCGGGCGGATACCTCAGCAAGGACGCCATTGCTCGGCTGCCCGACGTGGTCAATTCGAACAACCATACGTTGATTGGGGCTGGGCGCTACTTCTCCTCCAACCCAGACCTGGTCAACAGGGTCAGAAACACCCTGGAGATGACGCAGTACGAGAGAAGCACTTTCTACACTGTCGGCAACGTCGGGTACTTAGATTTCAGAGAGTCTGGCCAACCGCTAGACCATTCCAAGGACCATCTCGTTCCAAAACCGTTGGCATGAGTGCGTTGCTAGAAACGATAGATGAATTTTATGATAGTTTTGCTTTATATGTATTTGTACGCTAAGAGCTTATTTAATGGTAAACGAACAGAGATGAACATACTAAATAGATACTTGCGGGAGAAACATACACAATTAGATAGCCCCAACCATAGCATTGCTACCTAACATGAGTATGCTGTCTTGGCGCTACAGCTTGTCCACGTCCACCCGCTGACAAAGTCAGTGTGCTCATCACAACCTGTACGTATGTGGTGTGGTCACTTTAGTGACCAATAGTTTCGGCTGTGAAATCACTGTAACATATAGTAGGTCAGAATAGCCTACACAGTTAGATGTATTGCAACTCAATGACATCGTCCTTGTAGATGATCTGTTTGGCGGCCGGTTTCAGGCAATGACGAGAACCCGGATTCGGGCGTCGTCGACTTCCATTGGCCTGATCGCATCTGGAAAGGCATCCTTTTAAGATCGGGCGGATACTTCTGCAAGGGCGCCAATGCCCGGTTGCCCACATGGTCAATACGAACAACCACACGTTGTTGATTGGGGCCGGGCGCTACTTTACCTCCAACCCGGACCTGATCAACAGGGTCAGCAATACCCTGGAGTTGACGCAGTACGAGAGAAGCACTTTCTACACCGTCGGCAATGCCGGCTACCTAGATTTCAGAGAGTGTGGCAAGCCGCTAGACCATTCCAAGGACCAGCTCGTCCAAAACCGTTGGCTTGAGTGCGTTGATAGTTATTGCCCGTAGCCAAGTAATTGTACTGCGCTGGATCATATGTATCTCTCGAAAATTCCGGCAATAAATCAATATTGTCAAGTGCTTCAACAATGTTAGCTATCGGAGTGTAATAGTCTTCATAGTTGCTGTACCTGTAACTGGACAATGTTATGTTGTTACCGAATCTCTCCCTACAAAGCATAATCACCCGATTTGCGATGGTCTGGTTTGAAACGCCTTGCGGGTTAACTATAACCATACCACCATTATCGCCTTGAGCAATTATCGTACTGTTATCAAAACCACCTGCAAGTATACACAACGCCGTGTTGTATCCTGCCACCTTCGTACTACCATCATCAGGTAAAATCTGCCAAGCAGCGACTTGGCCGATAGTCATGAATAGCAGATTCAAACACAGAATTAAACGGAAGTGCATAGCTTTGGTATGTTTCAAGTTTGTCTAATGAGACTCTGCATTAGTATGTGTATAAAACCTACTACGGAAAGGAAAGTAGAGCCGGTATTTATAGGCCGCTGTGCGAATCACCTGTTTACCAAGATCACGGGGGTGCTAAAACTGGTCGGTGTTTGAGGGAAACGTGGGATTGCTATAACATATAAATTGGCGGTAAGAACAGCCTACACAGTTAGATAGATTGCAACTTGATGGCATCGCCCTTGTAGATGATCTGTTCGGCGGTCCAGGACTCGCCGGGCTTCAACTCGACAAAGTCGTGCACATGGCCCGGCTCGATGCAGACCATCTTGTGATAGCCCGACTTTGGCTCGAAGTCGGCCATTCCCTTGGACTTTTCGACCCAAGGGTTCCAAACCACAAGGTCTGGCAAGTTGACCCTCTTCACGTTGTGGACGACCTTGCCGAGCTCAATCACTTGGACAACCTTGTCTGTGGAAACGTTCCTGTATATTCTGTCCAACTCCTGGGTGAAGTCGATGGCAGGAGACTTTTCTTCGTAGGTCTCAGCAATGAGCTGGTCGTAGCACTCCTCGCCAGGCAAGTTGTTCACCAACGTGTCTTCGATCTCGTTGACCTTCAAGTAGGTGTGGAACAACCAGTTGAAAGTCCACGGCTTGGAGTCGGAGTTGGACACCTCGATCTTGGTGGTCAAGTTGTCATCGTTCAAGGTGATGGTCAAAAACAACGTGAAGTCGTTGTCTCCCTTGCCCCACTTCGAGTACACCTCTGGGTTGGCCTCTGCGGGGCTCAAGGCGAACTGCACCGTTGGCGGGTTCTCGGTGGTCTGTCCGAGGAACTCCCACGTCGAGTTACGTGCAAACCCGTGCTGGGGCAACGCCTGGAAACCTTCTTCGGCAGACTTGCCGAACACTGGGAACACGAGCGGGATGCCGCCACGCACGGGCTTCGACCCGTCTAGCTTGGCGCCTTCCGATAGCCACAACTGCTCCACGTCGGCCACCTTCCAGGAGATAACGGTGGCTCCGTACTTGAGGATCGTCACCCTTGTTTTCGGAGAGGAGGGGAACGTCAATTCGACGGTGTCGCCAAGGTCTTCGACTGCCATTGTGCTGTGCAATTGATGTGTTTCTCCAACAGCACCGCTTCCAGCCCCTCTACACCGGCCCCGGCACCTGCACCGCAAGCTGCGTGCCGACGTCTGTTTGTTTATGTGTGCCTGTCCTCCACCATCGCCGTCGCCGCTGCCACGCCGGAGAAGGGAGAAGGCGAGACCGCATTTCTGATTATGGTTATTATTATTATGTTTTATCGATCGTTATTAAGTAAGCACGTAGCGGGAACGCTGGCTCATGTGAGTACGGGACCGGTGGACGTCTACTCTTTGTCCCCAGTTTCTGTCTGGAGCTGCTGCAACTCGGTTTCAAGCTGCTGCAACTCGCCGTCCAGCTTCCGGAACTCCGTTTGCGCCGCCGGCTTGTCCAGCTGCAGCTGTTCCTGCAACTGCTCGAGTTGCGCCATCTTCGCCTCGATGGAGTCCAACATGCCCTCCATGCGGGACGCCGCCTGCTCCGCCTGCGTCAACTGTAGATACGTCTCCTTGACGCCTGCATCGTCCGGCGCCATGATCATTCCTGTCCAGAGCCCTCCGACCTGCAACGCACAAGAAGAGCATCCGGTGGCGAACCAGGAGAACAAGAGCTGAGCACGGAAAAAGGAGAAAGCGAAACGTGGCGAGCGCAGGGGGCGGGAGAAAAAGCTCAGCTGTTGAAGACTGGAGTTGACGTGTTGCAGAGAGGGAAGAAGAGGAGAAGAGGAGGGTGGGTAGACAGCTATAGGGTCAGACAGACAGATCAACGATGACAGCAGCAATGACAATGACAGGGCTTTCTGCCAGGGTGTTTGTTTTGCTGGGTTTGCTGTGGAGCGGAGTTGTGGCTGCGGCTGCGACGGCGTCGAGAGCCGACACGCTTGTGTTGTATGGTGACGACGACGCTCTGACGACGTACGCCAGCCTGTTCGGTGTTCTGGAGGAGAACGGCCTTGCGGTGGTGTCGCAGAAGGCGGGCCCGGACGAGGAGGCGCAGATCTACGACTTGAACGAAAACATTGTGGTTTCCAACGTGGTGATTCTCCCCAACAAAGCCAAGAAGCTTGCGTCGAACATCGACCACGCCTCGTTGCTCACGTACGCCAACAACGGCGGCAATGTTGTGGTTGTGAGCGAGGACTCGGGCACGCAGCTCGACGTCAGCATCTTCCTCAACCAATTGGGCATCTACCCGTCGCCAAAGGGGTACAAGTACACGGACTTCCACTCGGGCTCGGCGGCGCCGCTTGCGAAGATCGAGGCTCCACGCTTCCTGAACAAGCACGTTGTGTCGGAGGACGTGTCCGGGCTCTCGCTCGAGGACGCCTCGGTGGCGCTGGTGTCCAACTCGGAGTACCTCGTGCCGCTGCTCAAGGCGTCGAGAACGTCGTTCACCACCAACGGCGACGCCGGCAAGGACTCCGTGTGGCACACGGGTAACGAGGGGTACCTCGCCGTTGCGTTCCAGGGCCTCAACAACGGGCGGGTGCTGTGGCTCGGCTCGCCAGCTCCGCTGAAGAACACGTCGTTCAACAAGGGGCTCGTCGACAGCGTCGTCCAGTGGACGTTCCAGCTCAAGTCCGTCATCCGGGCGACCTTTGCGCACCACAAGCGGGTCGACGCCTCGGGCGAGAGCGACCTCCCCTTTGTCGACGAGGACGACTACTACAAGATCAAGGACACCGCGTATTTCGAGATTGGCCTCTCCAGATACGAGGCCGACAGGAAGACGTGGGTCCCATACACGGTCGACGAGGAGGACGTGGCCAACAAGGTGCAGCTCGAGTTCATCATGCTCGACCCCTACTACAGACTGAACCTGAACCACACGCACAACACCGACACCGAGGCCGTCTACTCGGCGCTCTTCCGGCTGCCGGACCAGCACGGCATGTTCACCTTCTCCGTCGACTACAAGCGCCCGGGCCTCTCGTACGTGAAGGTCGAGGACGTTGTCCCCGTGAGACACCTTGCCAACGACGAGTACGCCCGCTCGTGGGAGATCCCCAACTCCAGCGTCTACATGGCCGGCTACGGCGTCGTCGTCGTCGGCTGGCTCGCCTTCGTCGTCCTCTTCATTTTCTCAGGCAAGAGAAACCTAGACACCGCCAAAAAGAACATTTAGACCTTCTGCCCCTCCTCTGTATCTATCTACCTATCTATATAGCCAGTTACACACTTCTGTACCCATCACCTCGACCGCACCACTTTCACGTTGTGCTTCACCCGCCACTCCTCGAACTCCTTCTTCACCCCGGCAGCCTCCTTCTCGAGCTTCTCCCGGAGCTGCTTCAACCCCTTGATCGTCTCCTCGAGCTTCTTCTGGGCCTCTCCGGCATTCGTCTCCACCAACGCCCCAGACGAGCTGCCAACCGCCCCGCCGTCCTTGTCCGTCTTGTCCGTCACCACCACACCGCTGTCGCCGCTGCTCACAAGCCGCCACGCCCGTCTTTCGGCCGGCACCCCCTTCAACGTCTCGACGACGATCTCGTGCTCGTAGAGCTGGCTCTCCAACGAGACAACGTGGTCCTGCAACGACTGCAACGTCTGCTGGTACTCGTCGTACTGTGCCTGGAATGACATTTTTCCTGCTGTGCTATGTGCTATGTGTCTTGCTACCGGGCTGTTCGCAGACCCTTCTATATACATTTTATCTACAGGTTTCTCTTCTTCATCGTCTCTTCCATCTTCATCTTCACCTCTTCGACACCCCCACGGCGTCCGCGCACCGCAGGCAGAGCCCCGCGCTTACTGGGGCGTGTTTCCAGCACCGAGGACACTTCCCTCCGGGGGCCTCGACGACATGAAGATGCACCCCCCGAACAGACTCTTGGACATGGAAGCGGCTGTCGGCGACGGGGTTGGGCTCGTTGCGGACGACGCTGGATACGACAAAGAGGTCTTCGAGCTCGGGGTCGGAGTAGCGTGGAAGCACGGCGTCAACGGCGATGGAGTCGTCGCCAGGTGTTGGGACGGCCGGTTGAAGAACCACACGACACTCGAGAGGACTGCGGATGTGTTTGGCTGCTCTGAGCTGGCCAATCATGCCGTTGACGGCATCCTTGAGGTCGAGAAGGTGTGCAAAGTCGTTTTCGACGTCCTCGTTGACGCGGACGTAGGCGCTGTTGTACCAGCCACGGTGGAACGGGGAATCGAGGGCACCCTTGATGCCGTCGGGCAGGCTGTTCCACACCTCCTGGGTGATGATCGGGACGATTGGAGCGAGGATGGACACCAGGGTATGCAGAACCTCGTTGAAGGCCACCAGCGTGGAGACCCGCTTCGGCGAGTCGGCTCTGTCCGTGTAGAGGGCGTCCTTGCGGACGTCGAAGTAGATCGAGGAGAGGTCGACGTTGATGAAGTGGTTGACGAGCTTGACGATCTTGAAGAAGTTGTGTGCCTCGTACTCGTGGAGACATTCGGCGTTCAACCTGGCGAGCCTGCTTAGCACGTACTGGTCCAACCGGTTCATGTCCTCGTAGCGTAGGCTGGACTTGGCTGTGTCGAAGCCGTTGAGGTTCCCGAGGAGGAACTTGAACGTGAACCGCAGCTTCTTCAAGTTGTCGCCCACGTGCTTGAGAATCGTGGGCCCCACGTTGATGTCGTTGGTGTAGTCGCTCTGCGCCACCCAGAGCCGCAACCCGTCGATGCCGATCTTCGGAACACCCAACTGCTTGTTCCCTTGGAGAATGTCCCCCGGGGACATTGTGTTCCCCAAACTCTTGGACATCTTCTCTCCCTTCTCGTCGAGCGTGAACCCGTGGGTGATGATGTTTTTGTACGGCATGACGACGTCGCCATTGCCATTGATCTCACTGCCCACCTTCGCCAACACACTGCTCTGGAACCATCCCCGGTGTTGGTCAGACCCTTCGAGGTACACGTCGGAAAGATACCCTCTTGCTTTCGCCTGCTCCAGCAGCCCCTCGTCCTCCAAATAGTGTTCGATCGTCTTCCAACTGCTGCCGCTGTCGAACCAGACATCCATTGTGTCTGTGCCTAGAACGTAGTCCTTCGCCAGGTGTTGGTATTCGTCTGGTAACCATTTACCTATATCGGCACCTTGCTGCGACTTCTCCACCTGCTCAAACCAGCCTTCGATCCCCTCCAGCTCAATTACTTCGATGATCCTCCCAATTACTGCATCATCAAGCAACACTTCGCCAGTCTCCCGATGATAGAGCACGGGGATAGGAACCCCCCAACTGCGCTGTCTGGAAATACACCATTCGTTTCTAGTTTTGATGAATGAAGTCAATCTGTTGACTCCACGCTCCGGATGGAAGTTCACCTTCTTTTTCAACGCTTCAATAGTGACATCTTTAATTTTACTAACATCTATGAACCATTGCGGGGTCGCACGTATGATGATCGGTTTCTTTGATCTCCAGTCGTAAGGATATGAGTGTATGTAATTTTCGTTTAAATGGATTAAAATACCCAACTCTTTGATCCTTTCAATCATCTTGGCGTTACCTTCTCCAAGAACTCTGAAGCCAACGAGTTCGGCCAAATTCTCCCCAAGAGCATCAGTGTATTTCCCGTACTTATCCACTGGAGAATACGGCTTGATTCCGTTTTGCAAACACACCAAATAATCGTCCTGACCGTGTCCTGGAGCAGTATGGACAAGCCCAGTACCTGCGGTACTGGTGACATGAGATCCATGCAAAAACGGATACTTGTGGCCATTATTCAAAATAGGAGACTCGTACTTGCATCCTAACAGTTCGGATCCCTTGAATACAACTTCGGATTTGCTGAATTCGAAGATTTCCTCCAAACTTGGAATCAATTCTGTAGATACCACCAAATTGCCGAATTTCTCATTGTGAATAACTGTGTACTCAAAACCTTCGTTTATTGAAATTGCCAAGTTGGATGCTAATGTCCAAGGGGTCGAAGTCCAAATTAGAGCAGAAATGCCGGCCTCAATTATTTCGGAGCCCAAGCTTTTCTGCAAAGCTTCACTCACTTCCACAATGGGGAATTTCACGTAGGCTGCCTTGGATTGGTGCTGTTGATTGTACTCGAGCTCACCTTCTGCCAATGCCGTTGCATTTTCACAACCCCAATAAACTGGTTTTTCTTGTCTGCGGACCAAGCCATTATCGAAGAACTTTTTGAACACACGTAGTTGGTCAGTAACAAATCTTTTCTTCAATGTCATGTACGGATGCTCAAAATCACCCATGATGCCTATTTCTTGAAATTCTTTGGATTGGCTTTTCTGCGTGTTCATGGCATGCTCCGAGGACAGTCTCACAATATCGGTAGGAGACAGTCTTGTGTGCTTCAAGCTGTGCAATCTTGCCCTTATCTGATCCTTCTCTTCATTACTTGAAGCTTTTTTCAAATCTTTCTTCAGTTTCTTCTCCACTTCTTTACGCTCCTTCCCCAGCTTCTCCAATGTTTTCAACTCGATCGGCAACCCGTGGCAGTCCCATCCTGGAACATAGTGCACTTTTTTCCCCAGCATGAGCTCATACCTGTTGATGATGTCCTTGAGGACCTTGTTAAGAGCATGTCCGATGTGCAAGTTACCATTGGCGTACGGAGGTCCGTCGTGGAAGATAAAGAGGTTTTCGATCCGGTTGTCCTTCAAGGGTCTAGATATGTTCCACTCGTACAATTTTTGCATGGTCTGCGGCTTCAAAACCGTCTCAATAAGCTTTTGGTCAGACCTGCTTCCGAATTCTGTTTTCGGTAGAATCACCGTATCGGCGTACTTGTGCAAGCCTGTCTCCTTGTCCGTGGCTGCACTCTCATTGTTTCTGTTGAGTGACACGCTGAATCCTGCCCTGGGCACGTTCTTCTGCAACGCCAGCGGCAGCAGTCTTGGCTGTGCCCTATGTATGTTTCTAGCTAGCCTCAACATGCGGTAGCAATAATACAGAGAGTGATCAAACGATGAATCGGCTTATTCTTCCCACCTCGATGCAATAGGCCTATTTCACCCTCTCTCTAGCCGATTTCCATGTCTCGAGAGCATTTTTCGTTTTTCCTCGAGGATTTGCATTTTTCGATGGTTGTCAGGCTTGCGATTTTCTATCGTCTTTATCTGTTTGACAAACGTCCGGTCTAGTTTCTTCGGAAAGGGTGCATTGGCTGGGACCTACATTCTCTAAAGGAATAAAAGAAAACACCAGAGGGTGAGGACACAGGAGATGTCTGAATTCGAACACGAAGTGCATCCGTACATCCCCTCTGTGGCTCGAGAGATCCCGGCCCAGCAGGAACATGGGCCTAGGAGGAGCTCTCTGCTGGATGCCGGGGGTGCCAGCTCGATCAAAAACTTTGCATCATCTGTGCAGCGGTCTGTGGACTACCTATCGACGTCGCTTGAGTCCGGGAAGGACAGGGAACCTTTTGAAAACGGGCTCTCTTCTCCGTTGCTTACTGGTGAAGACACGCAAAATGATCTTGAGACGGTGCTTGTGGACGAGGACGTGTGGCGGAGCCAGGGGAGACCGTCATACGGGACCATCGAGGACATGGAGTCCACGGCGAACATACGGGTGATCAAGTCGAACGATTCCGAGTCGATCATCCGGGTGGTGTCGATGAAGTCGACGCGATTGCAGACGATCTTCAACTCAATCAACGTGTTGATTGGACTCGGGATCTTGTCGATCCCGCTGGCCTTGCACCTGTCCGGGTGGGCACTGGGCATCCTGTGCATGACGTTTGCCGCCCTGGCGACAAGACAGACGGCGGTGCTGTTGGGCCGGATTCTCAGCCGACACCCGCAGTTGAAGACGTACCAGGACATTGGCATCTTCTGCTTTGGCGAGAACATCGGGTTTGTGATTCTGCTTACGTTCACGCTGGACTTGATTGGGGCCGGGTTGTCGATGATCTTGCTCTTTGCGGACTCGTTCAATGCGCTTTCGCCGGACGTCTTCTCCAAGCTGTCGCTCAAGGTGTTCATCACGGCGGCAATGATGTTTCTGAACTTCCTGCCCTTGCGCCTACTCTCGTTCTTGTCGCTCACGGGGATCATGTGCACGACAGCGACGTGCATGCTTATTGGCGTCTCGGGCTGTCTCAAAGCAGAGCGTCCGGGCTCGCTCTTGAACCCGATGCAGACCAACATGTACCCGAAGTCGTTCATCGACTTCTTTTTCGCCCTGGGGCTCTACTTGGCGCCGTGGGGCGGCCACGCAACGTTCCCGGAGATCTACAGGGACCAGCTCTACCCACAGACCTACGACCAGAGCATGAAGTACTCCTTCTCCTTCTCCTACGCCGTGGACCTAGCCACCGGCGTGCTAGGCTTCCTCATGTTCGGCGCCTCCGTCGACGACGAGATCACCAAGAACATTCTCCGGACAACCGGCTACCCGCCGTGGGTGTCCACCGCCATCGTTGTGCTCATGGGCATTCTCCCCGTGTCGAAGCTCCCGCTCATCAGCAGACCCATCTTGACCATTCTCGACCGCCGCTTCGGCGCAACCGGCCTGCAGCGGGCAGCCAACCGGGGCCTTCTCAGCGCCTTCTTTCTTCTCTGCTCCCTTCTTCTCACCAACTTCGGCAAGGTCATGTCTCTCTTGGGCAGTCTCATCTGCTTCACCGTGTGCATCACCTTGCCTGGGCTCTACTACCTGCGTGTGTTTCGGGACGACTTGTCCCAGACGGAGAAGGCCGTGTGGCGCATGCTGGTGGCTGTGGGTGTGGCGGGTGCGTTTTTCGGGATGGTAGCAGTTGTGCTGAAGTAGTTGATGAGCCGCTTGATGGATGTTGTTTCTTCAGCAGCAGACACCAGGGAGGCGGAAAGGCCTCTTCACAGCACAGCACAGCACAGCACAGCACAGCACAGCACAGCACAGCACAGCACAGCACAGCACAGCACACGACACACACACACGACGACATGTCTTTGACCATTGGCGACGACAACTTGTTGACCACGGTGTGGTTATTGGCGACGCTCAGCGGCGGAGACGCTGCGGCACGCAGCCGGGTCCAGGGCAAGGGCTACGGCGGCGGTGGCCGCAGCGTGCGCAAGCGGTCTGTGGAGAAGCTCGACATCGTCAAGACGTGTAGCTGTATAATCGATATAAGTAACCGCGTGTCGTTGCGGCGCACGTCGAACTTGATGTTTGGCACCGTGTTGGCCTACAAGGGCAAGTGTCTGCAGAACTGGAAGGACGTCAACAGCTGCCGGCTGTTGATCCAGCGCCTCAACCGCGTGATGGGCACTGGTGCTGGGGGCCGGCTTGTGCAAGAGGCGGAGGCTCGTGGGAGCAGGATCCAGCTGTTGCGCGACGACCCGAACTTCGACATCTCGCAGGGCCTGGTTCCGGACTACGACGCCGGTGTTGCCGGCGCCGCCGGCAACGACTGGCGGGATGCCTACGACGTGCAGGAGGAAGCTGAGGAAGAAGCACAAGCACAAGCACAAGCACAAGCACAAGCACAAGCCCTTCTACAAGCCCAACAACAAGACCAACAACTGCTTGCCACCCAGCCCGAGCCCTGGGACGCCCTTGAGTTTGGTTTTGATGCCAATGGCGACGTTGTGAACCAGTCCGGGTCTGCTGACGAGCCACCCGAGGCCGACATCCGCCGCAGCTTGATGCAGGGGCTCGACGACGGCTTCGGCGTTTTGCCCGAGTTGGACGCGGTTTTGCAGATTCCTGCTGAGCCTGCCGAGCCTGCTGACCCGGCGCCGGCGGCGCCGACGGCCCCTCGGAAACGCCGGGCGCGCGCCGCCGGCGGCGCAAACAAGCGGCTTGTGGTGGACGCCGAGGTTTGTCTCAGCGTGGCGTGCATCCGGACGATTCGCGACGGGTACGTCGGGGCAGAGTGCCGGCGGCGGCGGGCGGTACTGGGCGGCCTGGAGGAGGCCCGGCGCGGGGCGGCCGTGGAGGGTCTGGCGGGGGCCGGGGTGCGGATGCGGGCGGCGTTTGTGGCGGTGGGGCCCGGCGGGGGCCCGGCGGGCCCAGGGGGCGCGGGGGAGGAGGCGGGGGCGTTTGAGGCGCTGGAGATCGAGGTGGGCCGGCGGGGCGGGCGGTCGCGGTCGTCGTCGGTGTCGTCGGTGGAGGAGGCGCGGCGGGCGGAGCGACACAGCAGCTCGTTCCACTTCGATTTCGACGGGGCGGGTGCTGCGGCGGCGGCGGCGGCGGCGGCGTACGACAACGACATGGACGTGGCGCAGCTGGACATCTCGTTCCCGGGGACGGCGGCGGGGCCGGACGACACGGACGAGGCGCCGTGTCTGGCGTCCGTGGAGCAGTTCTGGGACGAGGCGGCGGGGGCGGGCGGCGGCGCGCCCGTGGCGTTTGGCACGCTCGCGCCGCCGGCGCGCTGCGGCCGGCGGGAGGCGTGTGCGCGGTTCATGTACGTGTTGCAGCTGGCGACGTGGGGCCGGCTGGACGTGTCGCAGCGGGGCGCCCGCGGAGACATCTTGGTGGCAGTGAAGTGAGGTGTGCGCCGGACCAAGAGCAGCAGCAGCAGCAGCAGCAGCACACACACACACACACACACACACACACATTGCTAGACATCATGACCACCACCACAAGCGACGTGCTGGACCCCGACAAGTGGACGTGCTCCGCAAACGAGGCGCTCCACGTCTCGCTAGGTATGTAGCCCGCCCTCTTATACTCTTTTGCTTCCAACCCATACTAACTGCGCAGCAGCAGAGCCGTCGCAGGCCGCCACGTTCCCGCCGGCCTACACCTACCCGCTCTACGGCGACGCAGAGCAGATCTTCGGCTACCAGGGCCTCCGGCTGGACCTGGCCTTCGACTGCCTGTCGATGAAGCCGTTGTTGACGTGCACGTACGCCGCCCGGCTGGCCGACGCGTCGGGCCCGGCGATTACGTCAGCAGACGCCGCCGCGCCCCTCCGCGCCGTCCTCCCCCCCGGCGATTACGTCAGCGGCTCCGAGCCCGCCTGGCGCGACGCCGTCGCCGCCGACGCCTTTGCGCTTCCGCAACAAGCCCTCGTCCGCACCTACCGCACCCGGGCAGGCGACACCTGCGACGTCTACGGCTTCCGTGTGGGCGGCGACCCGCCCTCCGCCGCCGACGCCCTGGGCAAGAAGCTTCTGCGCCGTGTCCAGGTCTTGGCCCTGCTCTACATCGAGGCCGCCTCCTACATCGACCTTGCCGACCCCGCCTGGTCCTTCTACGCCGTCTACAAGCGCGCGCCCAAGCCCGTCTTTGTTGGCTTCTGCACCTGCTACCAGTACTGGCGTTTTTCCACCGCGCCAGCCCACGACTCCGCGCCTCCGTTTCCCGACGCGTCGTTCCGCGCCCGCCTCTCCCAGGTCGTGGTGTTGCCGCCCTTCCAGGCCGCGGGCCACGGCCGCGAGCTCTACCGCACGCTGGCTGGCCCACACGGCGTGTGGACACGCGACCCCCGCTGTGTGCAGATCACCGTCGAGGACCCGACAGAACAGTTTGACCAGTTACGGGACCGCTGCGACCTCGAGACGGCGCTTGCACTCAACGCCTTCCGCAACATCCACCGCATCCCGCTCGACTCCACGTCCCACAGACGCTTCCGCGAACAGCTCAAGCTCACCCCGCGCCAGGCAGACCGTGTTTTCGAGATGGGGCTACTGTGGCTGCTGGCCCATAAGGAGGGCGCGTGGATAGCCGGGCTGGACGCAGGCGAGCCGGCCGTGCGGCGGCTCGTGAAGCGACGCGTCTATTTGGCCAACCGCGAGGGCCTCGCTGCGCTCGGCGACGCGTCGCTGGTGCGCAGCAAGTTGCAAGAGGTGTACGAGCGTGTGGCGCAGGACCACAAGAAGGCTGCTGCTGACGTCAGCCGGCCGCTGAAAAGAGCGGCCGAGGCCGGGTAAACGGGGCAAGGCGATTGCCCAATGGGGCGATTGCCTATTTGGGCGATTGTTGGTTTCCGCATTGGGCCGTGGCTGTAAATAGAAGAAAGGGCCGGGCGGCAGAGAAGGAAAGGGGGAGGCGGAAGGAGAGAGGGGGGGGGGGGGCAGAGAGAGAAAAGAAAAGCTCAGCTGTTCTTGTTCCTGCTCCTGTTACTGTTCCTGGTGTGCTCTTCTTCTCTCTTGCCATAGGCCATTGACCTTTGTAGCATACCAGTATACAAGCAGCATGCACAGGACATACTCAATGAGATCGGCACGGGCGCCTACGGCGGCCCAATTGGCCACTCCGCCACCACCGCCTTCGTCAACCAAGGGCAAGTTCTTCGGGTCGACGTCGATCGCAGACTCGTTCAGAAAGCAGGCAGCAGGGTCGTTTGGGCCGGAGATGTCGAGAAAGTTGTCGCAGTTGATCAAGATCGAGAAGTCGCTGGAGCGTTCGCTCGAGGGCGTGTCGAACGAGAGAAAGATGGTGGCGAAGCAGTTGTCGATCTGGGGCGCAGACAACGACGACGACGTGTCGGACGTGACGGACAAGATCGGGGTGTTGCTGTACGAGATCGGGGAGTTGGAGGACCAGTTCATCGACAAGTACGACTTGTACAGAATCACGCTCAAGTCGGTGAGAAACATCGAGGGCTCGGTGCAACCCTCCAGAGACCGCAAGATCAAGATCACGGACGAGATTGCGCACCTCAAGTACAAGGACCCGCAGTCGCCTAAGATTGCTGTTCTCGAGCAGGAGTTGGTGAGAGCCGAGGCCGAGTCCTTGGTGGCCGAGGCCCAGTTGTCCAACATCACGAGAGAGAAGTTGAAGGCCGCCTTCAACTACCAGTTCGACTCCTTGAGGGAGTTGAGCGAGAAGATGGCCCTCATTGCCGGCTACGGCAAGGCCCTCTTGGAGTTGTTGGACGACTCCCCCGTCACCCCCGGCGAGACCAGACCGGCCTACGACGGCTACGAGGCATCCAAGCAGATCATCATCGACTGCGAAAACGCCTTGAGCGCATGGACCTTGGACAACTCCTACTTGAAGGAGCCTTTGTTGTCGATCCACCAGGGCATCGAGGACGTCTACACCGTGCCGGAGGGCATTGTCGAGGGCGACGCCGAGGTTGTCGAGGCCGACGACGCCGAGCACGAGTGGGCCCACCACGACGACGACCAAGTCACCGCCGACCACCAAGTCGTTGCTTGATGCACCGAATGTAACACTTATTTTCTTCCTTTTTCCACCCACCTTTACTTTTAGTTTTACTTTATTTACTCTCTTCCTCCGCCGCCATTGTCCGGCGCTGTTATTCTCACATTATTTTTATTGCTCTGTGTACTCTATCGAAGAATATCCTATCCTAGCTTACTTATGTCTTTCTCGACTTGGCTCCGCTGCTCTTGGCCCCAACACCGCTGCTCTTGCCCCCGGCCTTGTCCTCTTCCTTCTTCCGCTCCTCCTTCTTCCGCTCCTCCTTCTCCCGGTCCTCTGCCCGCTCCTTCTCCGCCGCCTCCTGCAGCTGCTTCTTGTAGTCCATCTTGTGCAGCCGCTGGTTCTCCTCCGGCGTGTTGCCGTTGAGCACACTCGTCTTGTCCAGATACACGTACACGCAGAACACGAGCACAAACGCAAACAGGAACTTCACAAGAAGGGCCTCCACGACGTTGAGCCGGGCCGGGTCGCCGGCGCCGGCGTCCTTTCCGAGCTCGTCTGCAAACAGCTTGATCTGTGCTAGCGGGTTCACCATCTTTGTTCGCCAACAGCTATCTGCCCCCTCCCCACAGACAGGCCCCCTTCTTTCGCCTCCGTCGTCCACTCGTCCACAAGGCCAGTGTCAGCAAAAGATAAGCGGCACAGAGGCGGCAGCCGAGGAAGCGGCAGCCTGAAAAGTTGATTTTTTCCGGCCTCATGTTGTTCGGGTCTTCGGGTTCGGATGCCAGACCTTGTTGCGTGAAACATTCGACTCCGGGCCGTTGTGCAAAGCATGCCGCCGCTTAGGACACCGCCGCAGAGACTACTGGTTCTCTCGCTAGGCAACCCGAAGGAATACGACGGGACCCGGCACTCTGTGGGCCACTACGTGCTCGAGAAACTCGTGTCCCGGTACCGGTGCCAGCAGGAACGGGTCGGGCGCTTCGAGAGCCACGTCCTCCACCACAGAGGCCCGGAAAATAGCTGTGACGTGTGGTTCTACAGGGTTCCCGGCTACATGAACCTCGCCGGGAAGAGCGTGGCACCGTTCTACGACGCGTTCTGCAGACAGGACCCGCAGACGCCGACGCCGGTCGTGGTGCTCTTCGACGAGCTCGACGTGGAGCTCGGCGACGTGAAGATCCGCAAGCGCAACTCGTCCCACCGGGGCCACAACGGCCTCCGGTCCATCCAGAGCAGCTCCCGCATCGGCAAGGAGTACACGGGTCTGCAGCTCGGCATCGGGCGCAACTACGCCGGCGACAAGAACACACCCGGCGTCGTCGCCAACTACGTGCTCTCCAAGTTCTCCGGCGCCGAGCGGGAAGTCCTCGACGATGAGGTCGTCGGCAAGGTCCAGGACATCCTGGAGCAGATGTGTGAGCAGGGGAAGTATCTTAACGAAAGTCTATAGAACGAGAGAGGCTATATAGGAGGTGAAGCTGTTCACAAACTGTAAATAGACGTCCTTCGGGACCGCCCTATGCGAGTTGAGAGTGATGGAGAGCCCTGCCTCGGAGCTGGAGCAGAAGTGGACACCGAAGCAGGCGTCCACCATCGGCTGGTCGAAGTACACCTTGCCGACGTGGCCCGAGGCGCTCTTCAACACCCCCAGGTTCGACATCGCCAACGTTGTCTTTGGAGAGAGGTTCCTCTCGTAGAGCGAGGCCATGGACTCGTCCACAAGCTGGAAGTTCTTCCTGGCGTCTGCCTCAAACACCTCGTAGCCGTCCGCAGCATGCGGGATGTTGGCCTGCAACCGGCTCTGGAAGCTTGCTGAAAGCTGCTCGAGCGTGCTCTGGACAACCGTGGCCGGGTCTTCGATGGCAAAGTACTTGCCGAACATGAGTCCGAACTGGAGCACGTCCGAATTCTGCGGCAACGAAGTGACCAGCGGTCTTGTGTTAATCGGAATCATGGCCTTCAGCTTGGCCCCAGAGGCAGCCACTGCAACCTTGTCGACCAGCGGGACGACCGATTTGGCTGCCACGGCGTACAAGAGGGCCGTGAGCTTCGTGTTGTTCGCCCGGGCCCTGTTGACCAGGGCCTGCGAGTCCTTGGCGGAGAGGTGCACAATGGTGGAGTTGTGTGCCGGGAGAGGCTGCGCCGCAGCGATCTTCTCGTCCAGGACAGGGAACAGCGTCGGAGCATCCGGGGTGGAGGCAGGAGCAGGCTTGGCGGCAGGATCGAAGTTCATGAGCACGGTCGGGTCTGGATACGTGTCGAAGACGCTGGTGTCGACAAGAAGAGAACGTTCCGCGCCCGGCTGGCGGGTCTGCGTGAGCGCTTCGTCGAAGAGCACGTGGAAGTTCTTTGCAGCAGTGCCGTCGAAGTAGACGTGGTCGGTGACGAAGAAGAGCGTGTTGGTCTTCTCCAGTAGGGCCACCTTCCACAACGGCGTGTCCTTGTCGGCGTACCTGAAAACCGGGACGTCGTTGTAGTGCTTGAGAATGGCCTCGACCGTGTTCGGGTGAGTCACGTCGTCGTCGGCGCCGGAGAAGACGTCAACGAGTCCGGGTTGTTTTGCCAGATCCCACTTCGGCATGCATGTGCACCGTGGAGGCACCGTGCTTGTATCGACCTGCAGGGAGAAATGGGGGAACCGGCGGCACAGCACGGCCAGGGTGGCCAGAATGGCGTCCCTTGAGAGCGGCGTGGTGTAGTCTGCGGCGACGCAGAAAGCGTAGTAGATGTCGTGTTCTGCCCGAGAGGCGATGACGGCCTCGTATGCGGAGAGCGGTCTCATGGTTGGCGGTGGTGGTTTTGGTGGTGGCGACACTACAGTGGATGACAAGAAGAGAAGAAAGCCTAGAAGGCGGCGCAGGAACACCGCAAGTAGGACACAAGCTCCGAGATGATAGTGTCGAGGTGAGTAACAGTCCTCGGCAGAACATCGCCGAGAAAGATCAACACTTCCGTTTCGGGCAATTGGCGGTGGAGCATCGAGATGTCGGCTTCGGGAGACCCGGACAGGGTCCCGGACAGGTCTGTGGCGTTCGTTTACGGACAGAAGTCGGCGATACACAGGTACTATACAAGGGCAAAGCGGTCAGCAGAACTTCCACCGGTTGCCACACTTCTCGCAGGTGCAGAACGTCGTCAAGGGCTCGTCCGCGGACCGGGTCTGCATCTGGTAGTACGAGACCTGTCTCTGCTTGCACTTGCCGCAGACAAAACGGTCGGTGACGGCCCGCTTCTCGACGGCACCCTGGGCGTCGAAGAGGTTCTTCTGGTGCAGCTGCTCAAGCTCCTTCTTGAGCGACTCCGGCGCCAGCTCGGCGCTGGACATCGTGGTGAGCTTGGCCGGCGGAATCGTGCCGTCGAGCACGTTGGCCCGCAGCTGCGGGTTGTTCTTGTTCTTCATGTTGAGGATGAGCGAGCGGAGCTTGTTGCGGTACGCGTCGTTCACCTTGTCCTTGTTCTGGGCAAAGATCGCCGCCTCGATGGCCGTGCACGTCTCGAGAATGCGGCCGGCGGCCGCCGCCGTGTCCACGGCGACGGCCGTGTAGAGCGCCGAGATCGACCTGTTTCTCGTCGAGTCTGGGTACGTCTCGATCTTGACGCCGTCCGTCAGCGGGGTCCGCGGACCCTTCACGGCGCCGCTGGCGCCGGCGTCGTCGGACACGCCTGCCGTCTTCGCCGTCTTCGCCTCCACCGCCGCCTTCGCCTGCCCGCCGTCCTCGTCGCCTGCCCCCGTCGCCCCCGCTGCCCCCACCCCCGCCTCCTTCTTCACCCCCGGTTTCCGCTTCTTCTTGTCCGCCGACACCTGGTCCTTCCACTTCTTGATGATCTTCTTCACCAGCCCCGCCACCTCCGCGTCCTCGTACGTCCGGAGCTTGTTCACATGCACCCCAACCTTCGTCTCCCGTAGGAGGTTCTCTGTCGCAACAAGCCCGCTATCGAGCTGTTCCAGTATGTCCCGGAGCGCCCCCGTGTCGTGCGCCGTCCGGGCCTTGTCCAGGGCGCCCACTGCTGTCCGGATCTCGCTGCTGTTCATCCTCGCTGTCTGTTTGCCCTCCTCCAGCCCCGCCACAAGCTCAACCCTTCCTCTCTGTCTCTTGGTCGTCCCAGCTAACTTCACCTTCTCCACGGAAAAAGCGCCGAAATGCGAAAATCAAGAAAAAGGGAAAAATTTTCAGCCAAAAAAATTTTCACCATTTTTTCGTCTTTTATCACTGGAAAGAAGGAGTTTAAGAGGATTGTTGAAGGTTTTGAGAGGATTTTAGGGCCAGAAAGCAAGCAAGGAAGCAAGGAACGAGCAAAGAGGATGTCGAACTCGTCGTGTGTGCTCTACGTGGGAGCGATCCCGTACAACTGGGACGTGGAGGTGATCAAGGCGGTGGTCTGCGGATCGGGCCCCATTGTGGACGTACGGTGCATGATGGACAACGCATCGAAGAACAAGGGCTTCTGCTTCGTGGAGTACCTATCGCCGCTGGACGCGCTGAACGCGTTGACGACGTTGTCGAAGTTGAAGATCGAGGGCCGCAAGAAGCTCAGGATCGAGCTCTCGAAGGAGGGTCTCCGGAACTCGGTGCACTTGAGCAAGCCTGTGTTGCGGCTCAACCGGCTCCTGCTGCCGGCGAACGTGGTGCTGCCGGCGGAGATGAAGGAGAGCGTTGTCGGGCTCGGGCTCGACCAGCCGGACGACGCTGCGGACGGCACGGTGATCTCCACGAAGGACCAGGACATGGAGTTGGACGAGGACGTGCGCTCGTTGAAACAGTCCGTCCTCAACAACACAGACATAAGGACCATGGTGAGCCAGATGTTGGCCAACGGCATGGACCTCCACCAGATCGCCTCTCTGATAACGCAGTTCAACGCCAAGAACGACGCCGCCTCCAACAGCAACAGCAACAGCAACAGCAACAGCAGCAGCATCCCGAACAGCAACCCCTCCAATACCACAAACCCCTCCCATGCCTCCTCTAATAACCCCTCGTCCGCCACTAATAACCCCCTCACCAACCCCGCCGCCGCCCCGGGCAGCATGGCCATCAACGGCATGGGCAGCATGGGCGGCATCAACGGCATGCACTCCCTCAACATGGGCATCAACGGCATGCACCCGCTCAACATGGGCATGAGTAACATGAACGCCATGGGCGGCATCGGCGGCTCCAGCATGCCCGGCCTCAACTACATGAACGGCAGCGGTCTCGGCAGCAGCAACAGCTTTGGCGCCAAGCCCGTCGGCATGGCCCAGGGCCTCGGCGGAGCGTCCCGCTTGCTCAACTCGTCCAGCTACCTCCCACAGCCAACCGCGTCGATGCAGACTGCCCTGCAAGGACAGCAGCAGCAGCAGCAGCAGCAGCAGCAGCAGCGATCCGCATCCACCAACAGCTCCTCCCCGGCCTCCCCGCCGATCCCCGACCCGGTCTCCAAGACCCTCTCGACCATCCCCCCCGGCGTCCTCGTGGAGTTGCTCGCCAAGCTCAAGCTTGTCCTCTCCACCCCGCAGCCGTCCGCCAACACCTACGCCGACGCCGCAGCCATCCTCAACGAGAACCCGAAGCTCGCTGTTGCCGCCGCCCAGGCCCTGCTGCTCATGGGCGTCGTGGACCTCGACGTCATCTCCCAGGCAAACAGCATACCGAACGGCGTCTCCTCCGCAGCCTCCTCCGCCACAGCCCCCGCTGCAAACCCCTCCACACACAACGCCCCAGCACCACCACCACCCGCTGCTCCTCTCCCTCCCTCCTCCTCCGCTAACGCCCCCGCCCCCGCCCTCCCCGGCGTCGGCCCAAACATACCGCACGAGTGGCTCACGCTTCCACAGCACACCGTCGCCAAGCTCCTCCAGCTCAACGCCCACGAGGCCAGCCTCATCTTCCAGGTGCTCCAGCTGTCCCCGGACCAAATCGCCATCTTGCCTCTCAACGAGCGCAACATGGCCAACCAAATTCGCAGCCAGTACCTCTAGCGGCCCCTCCATCCAGCTAGCCCCACCACCATCCCCCTACCTCCTGCCACCTATCTATATCACCCCCAACAGTAATTCTAATAGTAACAACCCCCACTCTGGCATCTTCAACACCTCCAAATTGCCTATTTGGGAAACGCACCCGTGCACCGCCACTTTCCATTCATGGACGAGTGAAAAGGCCTCTATTCAGACGGAGAAGAAGGCAAAGAGGACGAGAAGGACGAAGAAAGGTGGCCATGACCGGCAGCACACAGCAATGAGCGGCGAGAGAATCAACAACACGTTGCGCAACAACGGCATTGCCGGCGGGGTCTTCTCGTTCTCGCTGAACGACCTGCTGAGCGGGGGCAGCGGCGCCCCGCAGACGGACGGAGGCAGGACGCCGGGAGCAGGGTCGATCCAGTTCACGTCGCTTGGCGACACGATTGCCAGCGCCATCCAGGGCGGCACGGGGGCCGGAGGGCAGCAGGGCGGCGGGCAGGGGCCGGACATCGCCGCCATCATCAACAACATCGTGCAGTCGCTCAACACAGCGGTGACGGACCCGCACGCCAGCCACCGCAGAGCCACGCAGCGGGCGTTGGACGCCCTGACGCCGCTGCGGCTCGACGAGATCCCGGCAGAGGCCCGGGCGTCGAACTGCCCCATCTGCTACGAGCCGTACGTGGAGTATGCCGGCGACGTGGCTGCGGGGGCGTCTGCGGCGGCGCCAGAAGAAGACGCCAGAGAGACGCCGGCCACGCCGGCCACACCGCAGCGGTCTGCCGCAGACGAGGTCCTCGACGGGCCCTGGAAGGGCTACGACCTGTCCGACCCGTCGATCTCCTTTCCGGCGATCGAGACAGCCACGTACCAGCACACGTACTCCCTGGCAGCGGAGCCAGACCTGGGCCTCGAGGCAGAGCTGCCCGCCGCTGATGCGGCAGCACAAACACCAGCCGCCGCCGTCGCCGCTGCCGACGACGACGTCCACTTCGCCGTCAGGCTCCCGCAGTGCAACCACATCTTCGGCAGACCCTGCATCGTTGAGTGGCTCCAGAGCAACGTCTCCTGCCCCCTCTGCCGAAGAGAAATCGTGCCCGAGCTCACAGAGGACACACGGACGGCGACAACGGGCCTGCAACAGCCCGGAGCATCCGGAGGAATGGCCAGCGAACGCACTTACGTCTACGACACGGCCATCACAGAGACCTACGTCCCCGTCGACTGGACGGCGCCGCTGTCGGCAGGCTACGTGCTCTCGGACCCGCCCCTCACCCTGCCCGTTCCAGGCGTCGGCATGTCCTCCGGCCGCAGAACAGGCAGAGACCCGTAACCGTATACCTTCTATACCTTCTATATCTTATCATGACCATAATACCACCATACCACACAGTAAAAGCGCAACATGAATTTCGCTTTTTTCCCGTGAGCCAAACCGGATCGGGACCAGCAGAACAAACCGGGCCAAGCCAGACCTGGGCGGGGGGCTGCTTTTGACGGGGCCGCCACCGCCCCCAGAGGGTTGTAGACAGATTAAGGAACAGTACGGACAACCCCAGCACAACAAGCAATGTCGAGGTACCTCATTGACCCGGAAACAACACATTCCAGCACTCACGACAACAAAATGTCGACTCTTCACGTTACGAAGACGGCGAAACCGAGAGAGGGCCGGGCCGAGCAGATGTACAACGCCCGCAACCACGCCCGACTGGTTGCCGGTGGCATTGTGCTTGATGACGCCCTTGACAAGGTGCTCATGATCTCGTCCTCGAAACACAGAGATCGTTGGATCTTGCCCAAGGGCGGCATCGAGTACGACGAGAAGGAGAACTTTGCCATCACGGCTCTTCGTGAGACGTGGGAGGAGGCCGGTGCCGTCGGCGCCGTGACAAAGAAGCTTCCTGTAGTGGAGGACGCCCGAGACCCGGCAGAACGGGCACAGATGGAGGACATTCCGCTCTGCGAGTTCCACTTCTACCAGATGAAGCTCGTGGAGCTCGACACCGACTGGCCAGAGGCGTCCAACAGGCTGCGCCGGTGGTGCACGTACCAGGAGGCGAAGCACGAGCTCCTCAAGTCGAAGCGGCCCGAGCTTCTCTCGGCGTTGAACGACTCAGACATCGTCAAGGACCACGTCGAGATCTTGCAGTACGATGAGCACTCCAACACGCTCTTGGACACGCAGCTCGACAACGACAATGGCTACGAAAACCTCTGATCGGCCGGCTTTTCCGCTTTTCACTTTCTAGTTCAAGACTATAGATACGTATACTCTCTAAACAGCTCAACGCCGCTCCCGCCGACGAGCACGTACCGGTTCCCGTTGAGCACAACTTTGCACTGCTGGTTCAACATCTTGCTGAAAACCACCACCATGGGCCGGACAAACTGTCCGCTGGCAAACTCTTTCTTCTCCTGGTTCTTCTGGAGTAAGTTTGGTGCCCAGATCACCGTTCGGGCCATCGACTCCCCACCAACCTTCACGAGCCGGAGTTCAGGGAACTCCCAGCCTGTCTTGTCCATCAACCAGATGGCGTCGATGCCGAAGACACCGATATTTTGCACACTGCCCCGGCTCTCATAAAGAAACTTTCCAAGAGAGAGACCCAAGTGATGCAATTGGTTGGGCCCCATGTCGTACGTTCCGTAGGAACTCCGGAGAATTGCCGTGTCCGTAATGTGGGCCGGACCCAACACGTCTCTCTTGAGCATTCGTGTCGAAATGCCCTTCACCGTCTTCTGGTTCCACTTGGATGTGTTTACTACTGTGACCATCTTTAACGCCCTTTCCTTCTTGCCAAACCGCCAGTCGTCGTGGACAGCAGCAGCAGCGTCCTTCTTCCATTTCCCCTTCACCGCACCGTCCAACACAACTTCGAGCACAACGACACCCACGGGCAACACCTCCAACAGCTTTGAAAGAAGCTCCCCATCATGATGGACAACACGGACCCGTTGAAGTCTCTCCAGTCGACCGATCTGGTCCAGTCCAATGTAGCACTGAACTTTTGCCCGTTCCAGGCCGACGTTCATCGACCGGAACAGACCCCAATCTTGCGGGGATACCAGTTCTAACCCATCCTTCGCCAACACGCCAAGCCCAGACCTTGTCAGGGAGAGGTGGAGGGTCACCTTGTGGCATGCATACTCCTTCAGCAATGGGTTCCTTTCGACAAAGCATGTAAATGCCGTCAAGAAGGATACCACGTCCTTGTTGCAGAGCTGCTGCAGAATGAGCACCACAATCTCGACGGGGAGAGTTTCGATAAAGCAATGCATCGTTAGTGTTACTCAGTATTACTCAGTATTACTCACTTAGTTACCCACCTACGTACGCTTTTATAAAAAGACCCTAAGCACAGACGTGCTTCAGCTCCTCGACAAGCTCCGGGGGGAGGGACCCTCCAATGTGCCCATAGACCCTCTCAACAGTCCCTCTAAGGGCATCTCTGAAGAAGACCCTGCGGACGGGGTCGAAGTTCTGCAAGAGCTGTGTGTAACGTAATCTCTCTGCTGTCGGAGGGACATCATTCTCCAGAGCATACTCTTCCTGGTCTTGCTCTTCGGCGTTTTCGTCATACCCGGGCTCGTACGGTTGGAGGTCTGTGTCGTCATACGAGGTCTGCTTATGGTATGCTTTGAGGTCGCCCGAGGGGAGTTCTCTGATCTCTTCGACGAAGCTGAGACTAAGGTCGACAATCCTCTTGAAGAAAAGAACTAGTACGGCAGAAATACCCGTCTCTTTGTCGAGCTTCTCCAACTCATAGTCGAGTTCGTCCAAGTCGTCGATTTTGCTTGGAGGAATGATCACCAAGGATTCCTTCTGCAAACCTTCCACCTGGTAAAGCGAAAGAAGGCCAAGCAAGAATAGCTTCCTTACTTTCGGGTCAAACGAGTTCTTGGCAAACCTGCATAAGTTGCCAAGCAACCTATTCAGCACCGAGGCGTTGCCGATGTTGGAGATCACCAGGATGGGTGTGTCGATTATCATACGCAATAGTGGCAACGACACCTTGATTTCACAGTAAGGGCTGTCAGTGTCTCTGATAAGGTACTCAACGACTTCGGCAAAAAGACCGCTCTTGATAAGGTTCGAGTAAAAGAACTCTTTGTTGCCAGCGTTCTTCTCCAAAATGGCAATTTCCAAGATCGAACTGGTCAAGAAGACGCTGTCGTCTCTCATCGTCTTGAGATAGCCCTTTAGAACCTCAAATATCTTGAAACCTGCCTCGTTGTTGAAGATATCTGCCGAGATCAGAAAGTATGATCTGATGATGCCCAAAATAAGAGGCAAAATTTCTGTCCAGTTGATCAAACAATTGACTAGGATCTCAAGCAAGATAGGGTCAAAGAGTTTTGACGTTGCAGACACTTCTTTGGAAGGTAGCGTTTTCATGATACTGGACCATAACTCCAAACCGTCTTCGCACAATAGACTGTAGTACTCAGATTTAGAGTCGCAGCAGATCGGAATTAGTGGGACCACTATATCATGGATAAGATTGCTGTTTTCGTTCAACGACATGATCAAATCTTTCAAGATTCGCAACAAGGAATTTTTAATTATCATCTCATTTGAATTGTTTGACTTCTGCCACAAGATCGGTACTACGGTGACAATTTCAATGAGAACTTTTTCATCAATCAATGGGTTGGTCCTCTCAAGTAGAAGCGACATGGTGTTTAAAGTAAAGATTTTGGACTCGATTGTCTCCAAAGAGTCTAACACCATCAAAAGATGTTTTACATTTTCGTCGATGAAAGGCCGAAAATCTCCTTTTCTGAACTCCCAATCATCAAGCATATATTTGAGTGTCTGGATAGATGTCAACTTCACAACTTTGTCATTCTCCGGTTCGGATACTAAAGTCAAGAGGAACTTGTAAATTTCTATCCGGACGTTAGGTTCGATTTTCACGTCCAACCACTCGTTTATAATCAAACATACTCTACGTTTGATGAGTTTTGAATTGAGACTATTATCAGTAGATAAGGCCTGTGGAATGAAATACTCTATCAACAATTGGTTAAAGTTGCAACTCTTGGAGATGGAATTCGAACTCAACTCAAAGATAGAAAGGATCGAGTCTTTTGTGATCGAGTCTAACTGCCCAGTATTCAAGTTTTCAATCTTGTTCATGATGAACTGTGAAATAAACTCACTGAAATGGATTGACAAGTCCTGGAAGTAATTCTCTGCGCATTTCCGTATTTGGAATTCCCAGTCCAACGAGGCTTCCTCATTGAACCAATCTTCAGGTTCGTTTTCCCAGTTTTCCAAATCAACAGGCCTAAGCTTAAGGTACCAGTTAGTGATGAGATTTATAAGATTCTCAATCAAGTCTAAACTGAAAAAGCTGGTTTTGAGCAATTCGATCGACTGCTCGATTTCCAGCCTGTCGTTTTTCTGCTTGACAATGTTTGTCCTGTTTTCTTTGAACACATAGTTTGTGATTGTTTTCATGATAATAAATGACTTGATTGCTATTTTCTCCCAGAAGTCCGAGTCATCCGCCTCAATTTCCAGGTTGTAGATCAACGAGGCCTTCTGCTGCAATAGCGAGAGCAATGTCAAAAGGATGTTTTTGCTACAGGATAAAAGAATAAAAGAACATGTTTTGTCACGAACCAAATTGAAATACAGTTTGACGAAGCACTTGATGTATCTTTCGAGTAGATCTAACCTGTTGGACTCGTGCAGTATCAACAATTTTTGGAACTGCTGGATGGATAACTCCATGAACTCTTGCACGTACTTGTCTCTATTCTGGTACTCGTATCCGTCGACTACCAAGCGTCTGATGTTCTTCAAAAACAGGTACCCCACCTCCATGATGGTGACGTCGAAATTGTTGTCTGCCAACCACCTCTCGAAAAACATCGTATAGAACTTGACGAGGTGGGGGAACAAAAGGGGTGCCTTCGCCTGCATCATCATGCGGGCCTTCCCGATCCTCACTGACGCCAAGATCTTCAACACCTGGTTCGAGATAATCATGAGGTTGTTTAACTTCACTATCGTCGTCGGATCGTTCATTTGTGCCGAACACGACTCCAAGATCTGGATGATGTCTTCGAACAACGTCGGCCACTCCACGGGAAAGTCCAGCCTCGAGATCTTCGAGATCAGGTGTGCATTTTGGATTGCCAATTGGTTGTTCGACTCTCCAAGGGTGCTGAAGAGCCTCTTCCGGATTTCCAGCTTCTCCTCCTTCGTTATCGCGTTGATCCGAGTCGGACGCCAGAACCGCTCGACTCCGTTCTTCAAGCAGATCACCGCCAACCATCGAACCTGCAGACTGAGTTGTGTGTCAATGTAGATGCTTTGTAGCAAGTAGTGGAACCCTTTCTCTGCTTCCCAGGCCTTGAGTTGCGACTCTGCGTTCTGCTGCTCGGGGCCTCTCAGCGGCGACGACGCAGCATTGAGCACCTGCAGCAAAGTGTTGTAGTCTAGTCCACCGCTCATAATCCTCCTTGCACTTTCCAATAGTACTCTGCCGGTCCGTCCCGTCCTTGCCAAGCAGAACGGCACCACCAGACCCTCAAACCCTGGCCAGACATGTCACAAAACCCTGAAAACTGCATCTCACCTGCTTTTTCTCCACGCTCGCCGGTCTCTGCGGACGGGTTTCCTCTCTGCTGCCTCTCTTCTCTTCACCTGTTTTCCTCTCCTTCTTCTTCCTTAGTGTTTCTATTCTCCTGGGTTTAAGCGGTTCTGTGCTTCTTTTGTCACGTCCATGTTGCAAGAATCATCTGTCGAGACATACACAAGGGGCTCTTGCCCACACCTTTGGTCTTGGGGAAAGTCTCCGGCACGTTCTTTCAGGCGGCAACGTCAGATGGATCACCACAAATCCATTTCCACACTGGAACCGGTCGACACCAGCACGGAGGCTTCTTAGGTCTCATAGTTTGTTTCTGCCAGCATGGTGACTGTTGCGGCTGCCCCATACCTGGGCCCTTGCATTCAGTTGGACCGTTGGCTGCCGCCTCTGGTGGGAAATAAGGGCTGTGAAACTGTGTTGTCCTGTGTGCACCGTCGGCCCGGTTCTGTTGGACTGTCGGGGGACATTGCTACCTCGGTGCATGTCCCCTTGTTTGAAATCACTCTTTCTTCGAATGGGTGTATTCTGCAAAGCGCCATGTGGCGCTAACGATGGATATGATGATTGTCGTTGACACGCAAGTGTCGACGATAACCCAATGGAGCTCACTTGTAGCATGGACGTCACCCCCTTTTTTCTTCTCCTAGTAGATCACTGTCAAAGGTGTGACACTAAACATTTGCCAAATTCTTTTCTTTCAAGAACGTCTCTTTCTCTAGGATACAGAGGATTTGTATGATGATATGTTTTCTGAGTCAAGCTCAGAGCTCCTTTGCTAAACTTCTTTAAGGAGCACAGACGATACATACAAAATAACTGACACATTTCCCGATCCAAAATTGAAACTTTCTTTTCCATTCAAATCGTAAATTATACCGTAAAAACTATACACAAAAAGGGCCTAAAGCAGGTGGACTGTTGCCTCACTGTTGGTCTGTGGGACTAACAGGGGGAGCAGGAGCAGGAGCAGCATTGCTATCTACATGGATTGCATTGATCAGCAAGTCGTCGTTGGATTGATCGACGGTGATGTCTACCTTGTCGCCCATCTTGACGTCACCCTTCAACATCATTCTACTCATAGGGTTTAGAATCTTTCTCTTGATCAATCTGTTCAAAGGTCTGGCACCGTATCTTGGCTCATAACCGTTCTTCGTCAACCAGTCCTTGGCCTCGTCGGTCAAGCTTAACTCTATACGGCGGTCCACCAATCTGTCCTGCAACTCGTCGATTCTCAAATCGACGATGTTTCTCAAAGCCTCTTTCGACAATTTGTTGAACACAACCACCTCGTCAATTCTGTTGATGAACTCTGGCGAATAGTAGGACTTCATCACGTCCAGGACTTCAGTCTTGTTAGGCTTGTCCTGCAACATCAAATCTTGACCGATGTTGGAAGTCATGATGATCAACGTATTTCTGAAATCAATCTTGTTACCTTGAGAATCGGTCAACTTACCTTCGTCTAAAACCTGTAACAACAATTTGGACACATCCTTGTGTGCCTTTTCGAACTCGTCGAACAACACAACAGAGTATGGTTTTCTTCTCACCTGTTCGGTCAACTCACCACCTTCTTCATATCCGACATATGATGGTGGAGCACCGATCAGTCTCATGATGGAATGCTTCTCCTGGAACTCAGACATATCGAATCTGATGATCGAGTTTTCGTTGTCAAACAAGAAATCAGCAACGGCTTTGGTCAATTCAGTCTTACCGGTACCGGTTGGACCCAAGAACATGAACGAGGCAATAGGTCTTTTTTCGTCGGTCAAACCTGCTCTCTGTAATCTGATTGCATTCGAGATGGATTCAATAGCATCATCTTGGCCAACAACTCTACCTTTCAAGGCCTGTTCCATGTACAACAACTTGTCTTTCTCACCACGCATCATGTTCTGGACAGGGATGCCGGTTGCTTTGGAAATAACTCTAGCGATATCGTCCGAGCTGACGGATTCGTGTAGCATGGACTTGTTTGCCACTGGATCGTCATCGTTTTGCGCGTTTTCTTCTTGGTTCTTGATCAGATCATTCAACTTGTTCTCCAAGGAAGGAATGGTATCATATTGCAATTTGGAGGCCTCACCAAAATTGTTTTCACGTCTCATGACCTCCAAGTTGTTCTTGGACTGTTCGATTTCCAACTTCAATTGCTTGATTCTGTCCAACTCCTTCTTTTGGTCTTCCCATATCTTGGTCAATCTTTCCAACTCGTCTTGCTTGATCTTCAAGGTTTCCTCGAGCTTCTTTCTACGCTGCCCGGAGATTTCGTCGGTTTCTTTTCTCAAACTCTCCAATTCGATTTGGATCGTCATGATTGACCTGTCTAACTCTTGGATCGCATCTGGCTTAGACTCATGCTGTAATCTCAATGCCGAACAGGCTTCATCCACCAAATCAATCGCCTTATCTGGTAGAAATCTGTCCGTGATGTATCTGTTGGAATAGACTGCAGCCGTCACTAAGGCCGAGTCGGTGATTCTGACACCGTGATGGACCTCGTATTTTTCCTTCAAACCTCTCAAGATCGAGATGGCATCCTCCACCGTTGGCTCGTTCACCAAAATTGGCTGAAATCTTCTAGCTAGAGCGACATCTTTCTCAATGTACTTCTTGTATTCGTCGATGGTGGTGGCACCACAGCATTGTAGCTGGCCTCTTGCCAAGGCAGGCTTTAACAGGTTCGATGCGTCAATCGAGCCCTCAGACTTACCCAAGCCTAACAAGATGTGCAACTCATCGATGAACAAAATCGTCGTCTCATTCAACTCGCTCAAGACCGCCTTCAATCTCTCTTCAAACTCACCTCTATACTTGGCGCCTGAGATCAAACTACCGAGGTCCAATGCAATGACTTTCTTGTCCTTCATACTTTCAGGAACCTCTCCCTTGATGATTCTTTGCGCCAAACCTTCCAAGATCGCGGTCTTACCTGTACCGGCGTTACCTATTAGAACTGGGTTGTTTTTGGTACGTCTTGACAATATCTGGATTGTTCTTTTGATTTCCTCATCTCTGCCAATGACAGGGTCTAATTTCCCGTCTTTTGCCATTTCGGTCAAATCGGTGGCATATTTCTTCAACGCTGGTTCCTCCTGCTGGTCCTTGTTCATACGCAGCTCAACAAATTTCGGCGTTGAGGTGTGAAATGACCTGCACACGCTGAAACCTGTTCCGGGGGAAGTGAAAAGATTTCTGCCCTGTCCTGGCACGCTACTGTGTGCATGCTTAGCCGAAGCGCCACCATGCAACAACGGAGAGCGGTTGGTGAATGTGGATAGGGGCTGAATGTTTGCCTTCGTGAACCCTAACAACTTTTTCGAGTTGTTCGCCACAAGCAAACGGCATGTTGATCTTTGTAACATGTTCTATATCTATGTCTATGTCAACGTCTTTGTCTCTTCAAGGGATTGTTGCCGAGAAGGAGGCCTTTCACAGGAGAAAATAGGACAAGACAAGAAATAGATGAGCGGAGATACCGCAGGCAAAACGGAGAGTTAGACGGCTCGTTATATAGCTGCAGAAATAACAATAACCTGACTATCCGGTGACTACCTTCTTCATCATCTTCTCCTCCTCAGTATGGCAAACTCCGAAAACAGCCAGTCTGAGGGAAAAGGCGAGAAGCTTCTAGAAGGAAAGAGTAAGGAAAGGCCGGAAAAAAGCTTACATAAGCAGTTTTTAATTTTTTTTTAATTTTTTAATTTTTCAATTTTTCAATTTTTTTCAATTTTTTTTTGATTTTTTTTGATTTTTTTCTGGAATTTTTCATTTTTTTGGGAATTTAAATTTTTTTTTTTCATTTTCCTGCATTTTATTTTATTTTTATTATTATTATCAGAATTCCTCTGCCTTTTCTGCTGAAACAACCATTTTATTAATTTATTTTATTGCTTTATTTCCATTTCGTTTGTTCTGGGCAAGTTGGTTCGACGTCTGTAGTGTGTCAACCTGTCAACCTCGTTTGGGTCTTGTTTGTCTGTTTCCAAGCTGTCAAGCACTCTGTAATTGTTCTACGTTTGGATTTTGAGGCATTATCTGTCGTGTCCAGCCAGCAGAGGTAACGCCATCGCCATGTCTTACTTTACTCGCAGCAAGAGAGATGCCAGCAGCATCGCACCTACAATGGCCGAAGAACCCCTCAAGAGGGTGAAGGTGGAAAAGAAACCGAAGAAGGACGACATAGAGAAGGACGTGAAGAAGGAGAGAATGGAACAGGAGAGAAAGGAGAGAAAGGAAAGAGAGATGAAGCAGAAGATCGAGAAGATCGAGAAGAGGGAAAAGAAGGCAAAGAGAGAGAAGGAGAAGGAGAAGGAGAGGAAGGAGAAGAGGATGAAGCGGGAGAAGAGGGAACTGGACAAGGAGAGGGAGAGACGGGAGAAGAAGGAGAGGAAAGCCAAGGAGAAGGAGAAGGAGAAGGAGAAGTCCAGCTCGTACTCGCTGTTTGGCGAAGACTCACCTTTGGAAAACATCAACAACTTCCAGCTCTTGCCGTCCAACCACGAGAAGCCGTACGACTTGAACCACGACTTGAAGTTCCAGCGTCAGCTCAGACTCATCCAATTGAGCAACGCCCACCTGTCCAGCATGGCGCACCCTGACTTCGACTCGCCTGCATCCTTCGAGGAGTCGGACCTCGACTTAGAGGACGACTTGGAGGATGAAGACGACCCGCTCTTTGATCGGTCTTTTGAAGAGATGGACCTCACCCCGCACTTTGACATGGACTTTGAACTAGACGGCGACCTCGACTCCGACTACAACGTCAACTTCACGCCGAACGAGAGGTCCAGCTCCCCGTTGTCCGACATCGACTCTTCGTTCCCGAACGACAGGTTCAATGTCGCCATCCCGATCATCGACGACGTGAAGACCGGTATATCCCAGGTGGACAATATCATCGACCAGTTCAAGTTCGTGCCAAACTACGCCGACACCCACTCTGGCTCTGAGTCCAGCTCCATCGACCACGTCTCCAACGACAAGACCTTCGAAGGCGGCAATGCCGGCACTGATAACAACAATAACAACGCTCTTGCGATGAGCAATAATGGTGAGCTCGTCTCTGCAGATGCTCACAAAGACAGTTTTGCAAATAATAACGAATTCAATGAAAACAATAACACTTCTAATAACCACAACCAAACAAATACCCCAAGTCTTTCTCTTAACCTCAAGCTAAGTATTCCAACTTCTGCTGCTCCAACAAACGACTCAAACATTCTTCTCTCACCATCTTCTTCGTTCAACCTGCTGAATTTGTCGGATAGAGCTCCAAACTCCAGGAAGCAGCAGACTCCGACGTCATTTTCATCCTCCTCACTCTTTAATTCTAGCGCATCTGCAGCATCCCACCCGCCCCCAATTGTGTTGTCAGAGTTCCTCAACTTTGAGCTCCCACAACAGCAACTTTCTGCATCTGTCTCTTCTTCAAACAACTCACTTACATCAGCACCAACACCTGCAGCCGCAAAACTTTCATTTGAGTACAGACACAACAACAGAAAAATCAACTTGGCATTGACCAAGGAGCCTGAACTGTACCGTAATTGCAGACAACCATACAAGAGTGCCCTCAACAGACTTGCACTCTGGTCTGGCAAAGCGCAAGAAATGGTTCTCGACAGGTCCTTACCAATGGATGAGTTCATCATCTGAATTCACTTACCGCTTCGTTCTATTCTTTTTTCCTCTTTTACATTAGAGTTCTTTGACATTCCAACTGTCATAGTCCTTTTGGCTGTGCGATCTTAGGCCTACCGTGATACTCTCCTTAATTACTCCTGTCCTATAACTCTTTCCATACATATGTCTATCTGTATAGTCGTATATATCTCGATATCATTACTATATATCTTAGTTATTTCTTCTCAACTCATCTTTCACAGACGTGATGACATAAGCGCCCCCCGCTTGATTACTGCTTCCAGGGCCAATCTTCACCATCTTGATAAGCTTTGGCTGCTTTACTTTTGCGTATCCATTTGAACTACCAGCATCTAACTAAAGACACACAGACCAGCAGGAAGGTAAAAATGCAGGCCGACTCACAATTGAAATTATTGATAAGGACGTCCAAGGCTAAACTTGAGTTCAAAGTAACCAAATCTAGGGCCCTTTCCTCCCACACAATACAGACGACAGTTATCCCTGAACTTCGGAGTCTTGCAACCATTCCCAATGACTCTAGGCCGTTTGAGAGGGGACTAGATATTCTTAACATGAAACTGGCACAGATGGTGAGAAATGACAGAGCGGCAGATGTTTGGGAAGACCTCATCGGTGAATTGTCCGTTTTAGAGAATTCCCTCCATCAACTGGTAAGCATGATGGAGGAGCAACGTGAGTTGGCAGTACAGAGGCAATCACAGCAAAGGAAAGTTAGACATGGATCAACACAAAGCAATTTGGGGAAGGGTTGGTCGTTTTTAGGTTTCACCTTTACTGGAAACTCGCAGACCAAAAATGGAGAAGAACCTGGTGTCGAGAAACCGAGTGAAGGACCAACTGAAGAGACTCACGAGTCTATGGACAGAGTAACCAAGGTCGTGAGAAATGTCGTCGTAGCACAAGACTATTTGTCCGACGATATTAAGGAGCTACACAAGTTAGCCCTGGCATTATCCAAATGTATAGATAAGTCAGAAGTGTTGGCGCATTCCCCGGATACCAAAGAAAAACTCCCTGCAGATGCCATCACCGATTTAGAAGATAGGATATATGTGGAAATTGTGAGAAAGCTTAGAGGTGATGACGAGGAAACAGTTGTGACCGATTATATGCATGAGTTGTGTGACATTTATAAAATTGATCTTTACAGCGAAGATAAATACAAGGAAGATGTGAATGAAGATGACGGGGAAAACGGTGACAACGCCGAGGGCAGTAACGAGAACCAACCGGTCAGACCACAGGTGAAGAAAAAGCTGGATGATTTGGACGACTTGAAGGAACGTTTTGAGGCTTTGAAAAAGTCCTAATACCACAATGTATTTAATTTATAAACTTAACTTTTCTCTTTACAAGACTATATACAACGTTATCTGAGGACTATTCCCATATTATACAACACAAAACTAAATGCACTCAAAGCTAGCTCGTAAGCCAAAAGTACGAACATGCTTTCAATGATGCCGGCATCTATAGTGTTGAATGTCAAGTTGATGAGCCCTGTAAGCAAGTTTGAAACAAGGAACAATACAAGACTGTTAGTGTTGACGGCCGTTAAGGAGGCTGGAACATGTCCATTGCAGACAATGTCATCGATGTCTGTCTCTAATTCAATATCATCTTCCGAGGACTGGGCTACTATTTCGACATCTGCACCACCCCAAACCAGCTTCTCTATGAGACCGTACAAGAACAAGAAGGAACAATTGTATGCACTCACCCATATAACGTAGAGTAAATTGGCCATACGTCGAGAAACTGAGTAAATGTAGCACGTATCGATAATGTAATAAGCCAGCTGGAACACAACTGATAGTATAAACATTGCTTTCAAAGGAGAAAGTCCAACTTTACCTTTATTCTTAATATAAACTTTGATCAAAGACTCTCTGCTGATTCCCAGACTGAACACCGAGTTTGGAATAGAGACGATGGGTAAAATGGAAGATCCAAGGGCCAAGCCGTTAAGAAATATAGGGAAATAACCAAAGAGTGAAAGTATCCCCTCTCTGTTTGCACTGAAAATTGTGGTTCTTGGGCTGGAAATGATATATCCAAGAAGCCCTTGTCCGACTAGCAAATATTCATAGATGATTGAGATGATAATACTTGTCAGAAATGGTGAGATTTTGATGATGATTGGAGAAAGCACAGCATTCAAGATTGGAATACATGCTAAAGTAAAAAAGAAATTCCAATGCTGGCCATACTCTGTAACATGCTCGTGATAATCAACTGATTTGACGCTAACAAGACGGACTAGTCCCAGAGCAAAAATAGGAAGAGAGTTTTTGATACTTTTGGAAACGGTCCGTGAATAGCTGTACTTCGACTCAAATAACTGGCGTAAAAATGATCTTTCACTGATCAATCCCATACTGAACACAAATGAGCCGACACCCAAGTCCATCAAACTGGTTCCCCATGTTTCGACTTTACCAAATCTACGTGGAAAAATTTGAAAGTCAACTGCCATGATACATACACATGTGATGACCATCATTTGAGCCCGATAAACTGTAATGAAAGTCTTGAAAGGTATAAACTGCTTGACCGTTAGTGTTTTCAAGTTCACAACAGCTTTCCTTGTCTCTTTAACTGCTTTCTTGCCATCCTTTTTACTAGTTGGAGACGAAAAAAGAACGACAGGTATCAATGGCAAGATGTTTAAAACAATCAATAAAGGGATGTTGTTGGCATAGATTGTAGTCGACAAAAGTAAATTGTTCCAATTGAGCAAAAAGTCAATCATTACAGAAATTGAAGATGCATTCTGTTTGCTGTTTTCGAACAATGTTGTCTTCTTTTTAAGAACACACCATACTAGGTAAGATAGCGCTGAGATAGACGTTACCCTGTAAATATCCAAAGTACTGCCTCCGACAAGGTCTGATACAAATTGGGTCTTTCTTTCTTTATGGGACATCCTCGTACTATCGCTGTATACTTGTACAGATTGCTCTGGTAGCGGCCGCCTCCTAATCTAGTGTATTCTCGTGAAGAGTCTTGGTGTCAAATCTGTTGATGATATATTTATTTACGCGGGCGGACACACAATACTCATCACCTCTTCAAAGCAAGGTAGATTACACCCTATACCCTGCGACTCAATACAGGTCTCATTTAGGAGACCACTTTACTTTCTACATCATTTTCATTAAAAGGACAATCCTTCACTCCTCCGTACGCAATGGATTCTGTTGAACAACAACAGGAGGATGAGTGGGAGGCAATACAAGCCATTTATCCAGACATTTTACTAGACCTAACGCCTAAAGAAAGTGCTTGGAATAAGAAACCACCACATAAATTCAGTCTTCATGTATCATCTGATACCTCAGATCAAAAGGTATGTTCATTAGATCTTGAGATTGAATTCACAGCCACATATCCTCTTTCTCCACCATTATATCGACTTACAAATGTCCAAAATATAATGGATTCACAATTGAGTAGGATAAAAGAAAAGTGCAAACAACTCCTGAAGGAATACAAGGGCCAGCCAATTGTTTTCATACTATACAGTGAAATATTTGAATATTTGAGTGAAATTAAAAGTAGTATAAAGAATGAGTCTTTGGAAGACGAACGAAAAAGAAGAATTATGAATGAGCAACTGGAACTTGAAAAAATGCAGCAACAGGAGCAAGAAGAACTGGAGATCCAGAGGGAGAAGGAGCAGGAATTACTGGACGAAATGGTTGAGATGGAGATGAAGAGGCGATATCAGAGTGGCAACGACAATTTCCAAGAGTTTATGGAATCATATACCGACAATAAACCCGATTTTGACCAAACCAGTGAGTTGCCTCCATCACAATTCGAAAGCAACAAGACATTATCTGAGGATCATTTGATACCCAACACTGATATAGGAATGAACTGTTTTCTTTTTGATAAACCAATCACCATTCAACTAAGCTGGATCAACTTCAAATTCAGAGCAATCACAGGTTTTGTCCCAATTGAGCCCAATGGCCTATTGAAAGACATTTCTAAGCAATATCTGGTAAAGCCATATATTAAAGAGGACACTCCAACTTTTCGAGCAATCACCGATGCTTTAAATGAGAGCAAACAATTTAGTGTTGGTCGAAAATACGGGAAGAATAAAAAGGGTTATGAAAAGGATTTGCAATATCTGTTGACTGAAGTTGAACTAAATAATCCATTTTGGAAAGGAAGCCAGGGCAAGAAGTCCATACTAACGTTAGAGAAAGAGCTACAAGCCGTTTGTGATTTGAAACAGGACGATGTCATTGCTTTTCATATAGAGAAGAAAGAAATTTTGTCAAATGGAGAAGAATCGCTACATAACTCAGCAGCAAAGAAAATCAGTAAAAAGATGAATTTGAAGAATGAAACAGAGAAGCTTTGTATTTGGAAAGTTAGGATTTTGTCTAAATATTCTGATACTTTAGGCGACTTGCTGCAGTCTATTTCTTACGTTAACATAAATACTGCAAGAGAATGGACAATACAATTGTTGGAAAATCTAGAATATTTACACAAGCAAGGTCTTATCCACAGATGCATCACTCTAGACTCGGTTTCAATCAACCAACCAGAATCAACAGAGTCGACTAGCGTGAAATTGAATAGTATAACATACGGCTACACGCTTATGAGCATGTTATATAATTATCCAAATTTGAATCAATCTGACAATGAAGACCTTCTACCATTTGCTGAGAGTGGGTGGATTGCACCTGAAAGAGTCAACTCTAAAAACAATCTTCTATATACAAAGCCTCAGCGGAAAACAGATGTTTGGGATTTAGGTGTTATTGTGCTACAGATGATATTGGGTACAGACATTGTATATGAGTTTCAAAATCCAACAGATTTCTTTACTCATTGTTCTGGCTTGGATGATGGGATCTACCAGTTTTTAGATAGCATTTTTGAGTTCAAAACTAAAAAAAGACCTGACCCGCTAGAGCTTTTGCCTTCTAAATTTTTGAGATTATCATCGCATACATCTCCATTAGAAACTTTATTGAACAAAACTTCATCAATGACACGGAATGATCCATCTTATAACAACAACAGTAATGGTGGAATGGAAACTTCTACTGCAACACTTATTCATAACAGTAGCAATGGAAACTCACTGATTCCTAATCGAAGGCTGAAGAGGGAGTCTTTTGGTTTATCCACCTTCGCTCCTAAGTTTTACTCTAGATATGCTCAAGATTTCGAAGAAGTCTGCGTTTTAGGAAAAGGTGGGTTTGGTGAGGTTGTTAAGGCCAGAAACAGACTTGATGGTAGGTTTTATGCAATCAAAAAGATCAGACACACGGAAGATAAACTTTCGAAAATTTTGAACGAGGTCATGTTATTGGCAAGATTAAATCATCAGTACGTGGTCCGATATTTTGCTGCTTGGCTAGAGGATGATCACGATTTTGGTTCTTCTGCTATTGACTCGAGTGATGATGAGTTTGATTCTAAAGATGAAGAAGACAGCTACGATGATAGTGACAGCGATCTTCCCTCTTTCAGCGATACTAGAACAAACAGTCAAAGCTTCACGGATTTTATTTCTGGCTCACATAATCAATCTATCGATTTTACATTCTCAGATGATGATTCGGATATTGAAGAGGTACCTAGTAAAAGTGATTCAGAAGATGACAATGTAAATGACGGAGACGAGGAAGAAGATTGTACTGATGACCCTTTTGAGTTTGGTACTCCAGAAGCTACAGATCGACCAAGCAAAACATTGAAAAATAAAAAGAAAAGCAAGAAACGATCTGTTTTATTTATTCAAATGGAGTATTGTGAGAATAGAACTCTTTTTGATTTGATTCGTCAAGGGTTGCCAAACGATGCTGACAATTATTGGAGAATTCTGAGGCAGATATTGGAAGCATTGGCTCATATACATGCTCAGGGAATAATCCATAGAGATTTGAAACCCATGAACATTTTCATTGATGAGAACCAGAATGTTAAAATCGGTGACTTTGGATTGGCTAAAAATGTCCACAACTTATCAGCTATGAATACATCACCTAATAAATTGGAATTCCATAAATCCGCAGAAGAGTTGACTTCAGAAATTGGTACTACTCTATACGTGGCTGATGAAGTCCTTAATGGAAATGGTAACTATAATGAGAAGGTGGATTTATATTCTTTGGGTATTATATTTTTTGAAATGATTTATCAGTTAGGCACAGCCATGGAAAGATATACAGCTATCAGGAATTTACGAACACCTTCAATTGTTTTTCCTTCTGATTTTGACAGCAAAAGATTAAATACTGAAAAGAAAATCGTCAAAATGCTGCTTGATCATGATCCAGACAAGAGACCATCTGCTCAAGAGTTGCTAAGCAGTGGATTAATTCGTGTCCAGCAACAAGACGATTTGATGAAAGAAGCCCTAAATGCTTTGGTAGATCCTTCTTCAGCGTGGAATCATCAAGCACGAAATATACTATTTTCACAACCATATAGCTTTGCAAAAGATTTGTTGTTCGGGGATAATATAAAAACCCCTGACGTTAAGGACATTCTACTACACGAGAAAATTGTGCATGAACTAGAGAACATCTTCAAAAATCATGCGGCGGTTAACTTCAATGATACCAGTGGGAAAATAATTCCGAAGAACCCCTTGTATGATTCAAATTATATGCTTTACCAAGTTTTGGACAGATCCGGTTCGGTGTTACAATTACCATATGATTTAACTTTACCATTTGCAAGGTTACTAGGAAGAACCAAAATAAAAGCTCACAAAGTTTATCGTATTGATTGTGTGTATAGATCGAACGAGAAAGATGAGAGTGCAGGTCCTTTGAAATTCAAAGAAATTGACTTTGATATTGTTACCAATGCGAACGATCCAGTTGATTATTTACCATTTTATGACGCAGAATGTATCAGGGTAGGAGCTGAAATTGTTAACATTTTTCCATTCTTGAAAACACAAAATGTGAAAATTTTGTTGAATCATTGCGGCTTGATGGAAACCGTTCTTGAGTACTGCGGTATTGAAACAGCTCAAATTCAAATAGTTTCAAGGATTCTTTCTGAGGTCGGATTTACTAAAAATATGAAAGAAGCAAAAACAATTTTGAAGCAAGAGTTGAATATCTCAAGCACCGTATTGAATGAGCTGGTCCAATTTGATTTTAGTAATAATATTTCAAGCTGTACTACGAAGCTAACAAAACTCATGCTAGACAGTCCCTTGTTGACTCGTGTAGATACTGCTTTAAATTATCTAGGCAAAGTGATCAGCTATCTTGAAAAATTTGAAGTAGACATTACGGTTGAGATCAATCCATTTTGTGGATATAATGCACATTTTTACAAAAGTGGTTTGATGTTTGTAATTGTTCATGAAGAGAAGTTCAAGTCCGTCATTGGGGCAGGTGGTAGATATGGTGGATTGATCACTGAATTGGCTAGAAATAAGAGTCCAAAAAGTTTACCAAATGCTGTCGGATTAAGAGTTGCGTGGGATTTTCTTTTCAATTCTATGAAAAAATATCAAGAGATTTTCAATAATGGTGATAAAATGTCAAAGGTTGCTAACAAATTTCAAAAAGTTAAAAAGTCGTCTGTCGATTGGATGACACAAAAGTGTGATGTTTTGATTGGAATTTTCACAACCAATCTTTTGAAAGAAGTGGTTCCTTATTTACTTAACGAATTATGGAGGGCTGGAATAAGCGCTGATGTTATAAAAAACAAGCTCAGTTTGGAAGACATGGTCAACCAGGCTCAGGATGATAATGTCAAGTTGGTGTTGTTTATTAAGGCACAAACCACACTTAGCGCTTTACAGAGAGAAAAACCAAGCAAATATAAACCAATGAGGCTAAGAAATTTGGACACGAAAACCGATATTGAGCTGGACATGTTTGAGTTGATATCTGTAATTAAGTGTGAAAGAAACAGTATAAATTCGAGTGGGGACGAGAATTTACAGGAGCATCCAAGGTCTACGGCAATGGCAACAACCAACACCAACAATAGTTTTGGTGACCACGCACATATGAATACGCTGGAAGAAAACCACAAGTTTATAGTAGTGCCAAACAATGCAGTTAATGCCAACAAAAAGAGCAACAAGAGAGATAATTGGAGCATCGAGGAAGATGCTAAAAAGGCCACATCGGATTTGCTTGGCCAAATGTCTAATGTTTCTGTTCTTATCATTGAAACTAAAGAAGAAGTATTAGACATGATTGCAATAACGTCCATCCATCAGGCAGATGAATGGAAACGTAGGGTGGGAGGTATTGCAAGAGACACTCCACGTAGCTTTATCACCAACATCTATAATGCGTTGATTAAAGAAGCTTCTCGTGGTGTGAGGTGGGCCATTGTTTACGGCGGACATAAAACAGACAAAGTGTGTGTTGTGGATCTACAGAGATGATTTTGACATTAGAATATTCATCATAAGTGTGTATATACTTTATTTATTTATATAGGGAAAGGGTTTATTTTCCTTGATTTTCGTGACATTAGTCTGGGATTCCCTAAAAAGGAAATTTAGCCGTCGGGTAAATTGATGAATCGAGGAGGAGCTAAGAGGGTCAACATAGCTTCCTTTTATGAGTGCCTACAAATACACCAGGTAATGCTAATGAACTGCATAACAAGCAACACCGTTAGTAATAAAAATGTCTGAAACTGGAGAAGTTCGAGCTGTGGTTCCATTAGAGTCCAACCCCGAAGTTTTCACCGATTTTGCCCACAAATTAGGTTTGTCACCTTTATTAGAGTTTACCGACATATTTTCACTGGATGATCCAGACATGCTGGCCTTCTTGCCCAGACCAGTTCAGGCTATAATCCTTCTCTTTCCAGTTACACAAGCTTATGAAGAATTTAAGAATGCAGAATCTGTAGAAGAGTTGAGTAGTGATAAAGTGATCTGGATGAAACAAATAGTCAAAAACGCATGTGGACTATATGCGCTATTACACGTTCTTTTGAATATACAAGATGGCCTAATAGTTCAGCAATCTGCTGTTGCAAATTTCCGGCGAAATCTACTTCACGGAAATGCTAATCCCGTTACATTGGTTCAAAACATCGCAAAAGAGCTGTATACCAACTACAGTCAACAAGGGCAAACAGAGGCACCTCCCGCTGAAGAAAACGTGGAATTACATTTTGTTTGTTTCGTGAAGAGACCGGATGGGATTTACGAACTTGACGGGAGGAGGAATGGTCCGATATTGCTGAAAAAGACAACAGATGAAAACGGTGATATTTTAAGTGATGACTGCATCAATCATCGGGTGAAAAAATACATGTCTCTTGTTAGCGGAGAGAATGCACTCAATTTTGCAATGATGGGATTAGCTCCTTCGATGAATTGATAATCTATTTGTACAGAACTATTTAGCTTTATGTATTTTATGTAGCTAAGGTGACGGTGTCATTTTACGTTTCTTTTTCTGATCAACCTCTTGTTTCAATTTCTTTTTAGCGCCTTTGGCAGCTTTACTCTCATCATCACTGTTGTCTACTTCTTCCTCATCAACAAAGAAGAGCCTCTCTAATTTACGTCCTTGTTTTTCAAATATGTCTCTTTGCATCCCCAATTTTCCGTACTCAATTTTCATGTTGTCTGATGCAAAGAGAATTTCAATATTTGCCGCATTGGCTTTGGCAAACTCCGATAATGGCTTCCCAAAAATATTTGACTTGATTTCTAAAGGTATTTCTAGATCTTCATATAATATGGACTGAGTAGACTTGTTTGATCTCGGAGAAGATGGTGGCGAAGGTACGTAAATCCCGCTTTCAATCAGATCTTCCTTTGTATATGGATTTTCCAATCTTTCGTAAACGGATTTTGAACATGTGAATGATTTGTATCTTTGAGAAAAGTGAGTAAGGATGATTTTTTTAGCCATCATTAATATACCGACCTGAACAGCTTCAGAAGTTGTTGAATGTCTTTTATCCACTGCATCTTTGAACTTTTCGTCCTCAAGAGTAGATTCGTGGATCAAGAGGTCTGAGTCTTCACCGATGTATGCAAATGCAGACTTCGGACGAGTGTCTCCAGAGTAAGAAACCTTGAAAATGTTAGACTCATCGGTGTTATCACTCCCCATGTCCAACTTGAATGTCATACTGCAAGAATAGGCATATTCACAATGGTGTGCGGAACAGGTAGTTATATTTCTAATCCCCAAATTCTGGTAGATGAAGTTAGCAGTGTCTTCATTTTTTGTGTACTCGATTTCCCTGGCAGAGATCGAACCAATTTCTCCGGTCTCAATGGTTTCAATCTCAATTTGTTCTAATGATGGAGCAGTATAGCCAAGCATAAACTCATCGCAAGAAATATGACAAAGATAATTGGTGTCGATAAATGGATCCACACGATTTAATTCGCCCATGAACAAGTCATATTGCCATGGTGTAAGAACAAAAAGCTTTTGAAATCTCTTTTCCGCTCCGTATCTTTCAATCTGCCTATTGTTCCATTCTCTGATAAAATCAATGATCCCCAAATGGTGGTCAGCATGTAAATGTGAAAGGTAAATCATTGAAAGCTCGTCCATAATCATATTGAACTCCCCTGGTTGATAGAGTCTGCGTAGTGATCCCAATGAATTTTCACCAGCATCTAGCACTATCGTACGGAAACCTGTTGTACCATCTGCTGCTTTGAATGGTATACGCACAAGGTTACACAAAACATTTCTGAGAGTGGAGGGCAAAGCTGAACCAGTTCCTAGTACAAGGGTCTCGACTTGGTCTTTTAAGCTTCTAGAAACATCAACAAACTTGTTTAAACTCTCAGCCGAATTCCTGTTGTGCAACATTTCACCAAATTCCTTTTTTGAAACAACGTAGTCAAAATCGATAGGCTCAATTTCTTCATCGTAAATAGACTTGGCTGCCTCGGGGGTATACATTGACACTTCTGATCCTTGTTTTGAAGATTCATCTAAAACCGTACCTGTTGTACTTTTCATGACCAATTTTTGGCCTGATATCAAAGGTAACACATTAACTTGACTGTCCGAAATTTTCAGTACGGAATCATTGGACCATTTTGGAAGAGGAAAGAACTCCGGAAGTAACGATTTCCACTTCAGAGAAACTCTAAAAGTTTTGAAGAAGTTCAAAGAGTCGGGGCAGTAGGATTTGTGACTAATGAAATGAGTCGTGGATGGACCAAATGACTTAATGAAGTTTGTATAATCCGGATTTGATAATGGATCTGCTACGGAATCGTCAATGAAGTGGAAAACAGAAGCGTAAGGTAAGCCATTTGGAGAGTTTCCACGCCAGTCATAAGATATAGTATTTTGTAAGTATTCAGTGGAAGGTATATCCAATACGAGTAATGGATTAAAGTGCCTTGTTGGCTCTAGTACTTGTTCGGGATTGATGACTGTCCCGTCGGAAAGAGTGACAGATTTGAAACTGCATAGCTTTTTGTAATGCTGTACTTCACATCCTAGATTCTTTGCCTCATTTACCAGAAATTTCCCTCTCACAGAGTTAGGGGTGATTATCCAATTTGTTGATCTTTTAGGGTTAACTATGGATTTTGGTAGTGTGACGTTTGTGATTTTCTTTTCGTTATACACAGGTTTTGCAGAGTTGGCTGGAACGGGGAAGATTTTTTTCATAAGCTCGTTCAATTTGGCATGGTCTTCAGCTTTCCCATCGTTTGTACCATAGTGAGTGCACGAATTGATATTGATTGGGGTATACCGAATATTACTGTGCTCAACCGATACGTCTGTATCATCTGCTTTCAAGTTCATTCCAAATCTGAAAATAAAGTATCTCCAACAAGATATCATATACTGAAGAATCCTGTTACCACTATGATATAAGTTCAAGGATTTGACGCCCTGATCACTGACGGTCAAAATCAAGCCTGGCAGACCAGCCAAAGACTCCCAATCGAGTATACCGGAGAAGAATATATTCGTTAATCTGCTGGTTTTCAAATGCATTTCATTGCATTTTCTCTGTAGTCCGGAAGGAACATTTCCGATAATCGTTCTATCACCAGTTGACCTATCTTCGATGATTATCGACGGCTTGACGATGTCTGCAGACGGATGAGTCACGACAGAAACTTCGTAAGACATCCCCTGGTTTCTTGATTTCGAACTGTTCCTTGATGTGGTTGTAGATAAATGACGTCGAACGTGTGAGGAGTCTGCTATAACCCGAGTGACCCGAGCTGACAAAAGTTGGAACGACGACAAAGTGGAAAGTCACTAGTAGAAAAACGTGAAGAGAACAAATTAGAAATGATAATGGATTAGCGGCAAAAGTATGTGTGTTTGAGTCGTCTAAGGCGACAGATGCAGATCTCCAATGCTTCTTGTAGCTCGTCTATGAACCCCCCCGCCGGATTCCTACAAACTTTCCTTCCCCAGTAAAAGATATCATGGTCGGATAGAGATGCTTGAAAAACGGACAAGCGTTAGGATCATAGAGTTTGATCCAGCTACAGCATACAGCAAATTACACAATTTACAATCGTAAGGCTTTACGAGCCACATAATTTTACCCAAGTGAGCTTCTACAGCGCCGCAATTGATACTTCCCGTGCTTCATTCTTGTCGAGTAGTCTCCAATGCTTTCCTTACTTGTCTGTTGAGCTCTCTTTTCCGTGGAGTCCCTAAAATTCTTTTAACTCGAATTTCAATTTTTTTGGTATTTTTTTTTTTCAGAAAAAATTTTAAATTTTTTGATTTTTTTTTTCAGCTCAAATTCATGGACAAAGAGATGAAGAAGGAGAAGAAGAACGAAATATTAAGATCTATTCTGAAGGGTTTTTCTTATAGACAACAACACCAAATATCTACGAGCAATGCCACCTAAGAGAAGAAGAGAGGATCCAGATGCTAAAGAGCAGAAATCGTTGCTTTCCTCGGCAGCAGAAATTGCTTTCCCCAGAGGTGGTGCTTCCATCTTGACACCTATGGAGATGAAAGAAGTTGCAAATGAAGCAAAGAGGGATGTTCTTTTCGAACAGAAAAGTAAATCTGAGGCTAGTGAAACTGTTTCGGAACAACCTTTGAAGAAGAGATCGAGAGGGAATAAGAAATCGAAATCTTTGAACCTTTTATCTAAAGATGAACAAGAAGAGGAAGACGCCAAAAAAAGTATCACTGTTGATTCTCTTTCGTACAACATCTTGAATCCTGGATCATACATTTTGGGTATGGTCCAAGAAATAAATAAAATGGAACTTGTTCTTTCCTTACCAGACAATCTTGTTGGTTATGTTCCAATCACCAACATCTGTGCGGAACTCGTCAAACTACTAGAAGAATTTGATGACCAAGAAGAATCTGACAGTGAGAGCGACAGTGAGAGTGATAGTGGCGACGAAGAAAAGGATGGCAGGATAAGCAAGAATGCAAAACAGGTGAAGGAATTCCCGCTTCTTTCTGATAGATTCACAGTTGGCCAGTACTTAAGAGCGAAGGTTGTTCCTAATACCAACGAAAAAGCAAAGAAGAGAATCGAACTTTCTATAGAGCCAGAGAAGGTCAATGCACCTATGGACACCAAGGAAGATTTTATTGCTGATGCGATTGTCCAAGCTTCAGTTGTCTCCTTGGAAGATCATGGTGCGATTTTAAAGTTTGGCAAGAAGCAGAAGCTGTCTGGTTTTATATCCAAGAAAGAGCTTTCCTCTTTTTCTCCAAATGTACAGATTGGTTCTGTCATCATGGTGTATATTTCAAATGTGAACCCAAGAACCGCCACATGCAAGTTCCCTGTTGCCGTCGTCAAGAAGCAACCAATGGTTTCATCCGTTTCCACAATCGATGGAATTCTTCCAGGTATGCTTGTCGATGCAGTCGTTGAGGACGTCACGTCAGATGGGTTGGTCTGCAAGTCTCATTCGCTATGTCCAGCATCTTTATCTCTACAACATTTGGGCCCTCTTCAAACCTTCGAAGAGCTGAAACACAACTATGCTGTTGGATCAACGATCAAGGCAAGGGTTATTGCCGTCTACATGAAAAACGGCACTACAAAGGTATCATTATCCGCTTTACCAGTTCATCAGACTCTCACATATCCAGGAAAAGACGCTCTTGAGGCCTTCCCTATTGGCCATGTTTTTGATAGTGTCACAATTAAAGGTAAGAGCTCAATTTTCTTCTTCATTGATTTGATGTCAGGTGAGATCCCTGGTGAAGTCCATAAATCAAGAGTTTCGAAAGGTACTGACTTGGATATGGATTTCAAAATTGGTTCCACACACAAAGCTAGATTACTCAACTACTCAATGTTTGACAATTTGTACATTTTAACCCTAGATCAAGTGAAAATTGATGTGACTTACTTGAGAGCGAACGATATTCCAGTTGGTCACAAAATAACATGTGAGATTGAAAAGGTATCTGCTTCTGGAATAACAGTGAAACTTGAAAATGATTTCAAAGCAACTGTGCCGGCATTCCAAATAAGTGACATCAAACTAGTCTATCCAGAAAGAAAGTTCAAAATAGGTTCAAAAGTTAAAGCAAGAATTTTAGATGTTAGACCATTTAATTCGGGTGCTTCACTATCAGCGACGCTAAAAAGATCTCTGGTAAACGCAGAAGAGTCTGATATTGTAACATCTTATGATGATTTAACTCCTGAAAAGCGTGCTTTGGCTACTGTTGAGAAAATACTGCCAAGCGGTTGTGTTGTTTCCTTTTTTGGTGGTGTGTCTGCCTTTTTGCCAAATGCTGAAATCAGTGAATCGTATGTCAAAAATGCTTCTGAGTATGTCAAGCTTGGCCAGACCGTTAAAGTTAGAGTTATATCTGTTGACACGAAGCAGAAGAAATGTTTGGTCAGTTTGAGAATATCAAACGAAGTGTCTCAAGACCAAATGTCCACATTAGAAAAATTAGTTCCAGGCAAATCAGTTGTGAGCGCTGAAGTTGTTGAAAAGGATAGAAATACAGTTATTGTCAAAATTGAAGGCTCTGATGTACGTGGAATTATAAATATAGGCCAATTGTCAGATGCACCAATTGACGACTGCCGTGGTCTTTTAAAGAAGTTGAAGGTTGGTGAAAAGCTTGAAGCTCTTGTGTTGATGATCGATAACCGGAAAAGAGGTGTTACGTTGTCCGCAAAACGTTCGTTGATTATTGATGCTAAGAGCGGTATCCTTCCAACAGAATTCTCAGATATCTCCATTTCCGATACGGTTTTGCATGGTTACGTTAAAACGGTGATCCCATCAGGTGTATTTGTTAACTTTGGTAACAATTTGACTGGCTTGGTTATCCCTAGATTCGCTTCATTCAAGAAAATCAATGACTTAACCACCGCTTTTGCTGCTGATCAATCTGTAAGTTGTACAGTTGTCAATGCTGATGAAAACAACCACAGGTTTTTACTCTCTTTATTGGTTGAAACTGCTAATTCGAAGGAAAAGGCTGAAAATCCAGTGGACAAAACTGTTAAGACATTAGGTGATTATTCTGTTGGAAAAATCACACAAGGTACTATCAAATCCATTGAGAAAACACATTTGTTAGTCAGATTAAGTGATAACCAAGATGGGCGTATTGATATCAGTGAAATTTTTGATAGCGTTGAAAAGGTCAAAGATTTGAAGAACCCACTAGCTGACTTCAAAATTGGACAAAAGTTGAAAAAAACCAAGGTTATTGGTTACTTTGACTTAGAAAAAGCCAAGTTTATTTATTCAAAGAAAGCTAAATCTAACCTAGTTGAATTAACCATCAAACCAAAAAACCTTGAAAACTCAGAATTGATTTATCCTGCTTCATTCAAAGACATTAAGGAAGGTGATGCTGTATTAGGTTATATTTTGAGTGTGAATAACGGATATTTCTGGTACAGCATTTCCCCTGCTCAAAAAGCCAAGATGTCTTTTGTTGATGCTACTGACGATGTTGAAAAACTTGAACATTTCAGTGAAGAATTCCAAGTCGGTACGATTGTGCCTACTAAAGTAACTCATGTTGATATTGATCATTTTGCTGTCAGTGTCTCTGGACGTAAGAATACTATAAGATCAGCAGACGAAATCAAGGTCGGTGATGTTTTACCTTCCTTGATTTTGAATGTTAGAGACAACTCTGTTTTAGTGTCTTTGGGTGAAAATTTGACTGCCGTTTCAATGGTTACTGATGCATTAGATGATTATACTTTACGCTTAAGTGATATTTTCCATGTCGGTGAATTTCACACAGCTACAGTTGTCTCCACTGACCGTAAAATCTACGTTTCTTTGAGAAGTAAACATCCTAAAGATAGATTGATTAATTCCGTCGAAGATATAAAGCGTGGTGACATTGTTAGAGGTTATATCAACAAGATTAACAATACAGGTTTGTTTGTTGATCTAGGAAGATCTGTTTATGCTTTGGTTCGTGTGTCAGACATCTCAGATTCATTTTTGAAGAACTGGAAAGAAGGCTTCTCTGTCAACCAATCCGTCAAAGGACGTATCATTGAAGCAAATTCGGAAAACAGAGTTTTATTGTCTTTGAAGAACAGTGTTGTGAATGGAGATCTACAAAACTTGAAAATTTTTGCAGACTTGAAAGTCGGAGATGTGTATGAAGGTACGATCAAGAAGGTGGAAGAGTACGGTGTATTCGTTTCATTGGATGGTACTGACAATGTGTCTGGTTTATGTCATCGTTCAGAAATCACTGATGCACCAGTTAAGAATGCAGGTGATATCTTCAACGAAGGCGAACACGTCAAAGTCAAAGTTTTAGACATCAACCACCAAAAGAAGCAACTGTCATTGGGTATGAAAGCCTCCTACTTCAAAGAAGATGAAAATGAAGATGAGGATGGTGATTTGGTTATGGCTGATGACTCAGACAATGATGAAGATGAAAAGATGGAAGATGCTCCAGAAAGCGAAGATGAAAGCGAAGATGAAAATGAGGTTGAAGAGAAGAGCGAAGGCTTATCAGAAAGTGTTGGCCTTTCAACCGGTTTATCCACTGGCTTTGATTGGACAGCATCCATTTTGGAACAAGCTAAAGAAGAAGAATCATCAGATGAAGAGGAAGAGTTTGAGAAAAAGATCAACAAAAAATCGAAGAAGACAAAGGCTGAAGAGGCTGAAGACAAAACCGGAGACCTTTCTACCAGAACCCCTCAATCTATCTCCGACTTTGAAAGACTATTGGTGGGAAATCCAGATTCTTCAATCTTGTGGATTCAATACATGTCATTCCAGCTTCAATTGAGTGAGATTGAAAAGGCAAGAGAAATTGCTGAAAGGGCATTGAAAACTATCAATTTCAGAGAAGAACAACAGAAGTTGAATATCTGGATTGCAATGTTAAATTTGGAGAATTCGTTTGGTGATGAGGAATCCTTAGATTCCGTTTTCAAGAGATCTTGTCAATATATGGACGCATACTCTATGCATCAAAAACTAGTTGCGATCTACATTGCTTCTCAGAAATATCGCAAAGCAGAGTCATTATTTGGCACACTATGCAAGAAATTTGGGGCAAAGCATCCTAACGCTTGGGTTTCTTATGGTAGCTTCCTCATAGATAGGGATAACAATGAAGAAGCTCACAGTGTTCTTGCTAAAGCTTTACAGATACTACCAAAGAGAGATCATGTTGATGTTGTCAGGAAGTTTGCACAACTGGAGTTCCAGAAGGGCGACCCAGAACAAGGTCGGTCCTTATTTGAAGGTCTATTATCTGATGTTCCAAAAAGAGTTGATTTATGGAATGTTTATATTGACCAAGAAATAAAAACGGATGATAAGAAAAAGGTCGATGGTTTGTTCGAAAGAGTTATTGAAAAGAAACTTACTAAAAAACAAGCCAAATTCTTCTTTGCTAAATGGTTGGATTTTGAAGAACAGAAAGGCGATGAAAAATCACAGGATTACGTTAAAGCCAAGGCAGCTGAGTATGCCCAAAAACTCTCAAAGAAATAAGCGTTCAAAGAATGCTTTACCCTGATATATAATTAAAATAGACATAGATATTGTTATTTTAGCCTATTGACATTATCTTTCATTTGTATTTACTAAAGAAAAAGTTTTTCGTTACTATACCATTGTGTTGCCGGACCGAAAAGAGTACTCGCATGTAGTTGGTATTCGGGCGAGTAGTTGCCCTTTTTGTCATTTATCATCTCCCATCACTTGTTTTATAAAGTACCTCCGACAATAGCTTAACCTTTCAAAGATCAGAAGGTCATTGGGTACATGTACATAATGGTTTCTCATAAACTTACAGGGGCCCTTTTGTACCTGATTACAGTAGTACTTGTAGTCTGGCTCACTTATTATTTATGGGTTTCACAACTATTTTTCGATGAAGAGGAAATAATCCCGCTGTCTTTCCAACTTCCTTATAGCAGCATCTGTAAATGTTCAGGATGGCATGAATCTTCAAAAGAATGGCTCAGAGGTCCACTAGAGGGAGAGATAGGGAGCTGTTTTGAGTCTAATAGGGAAAAATTGTCATCAGCTGCAAGAAAATCATTCAGTCCCATAACTCAAGAACAATATGAACAGTCAGTTTGAAAATGTTTTTATCTTAATCCTTGATTGGAAGATGTTGGGTTTGTATACTAACATATACTAACATTTTATTGATCTTACAGTTGTCTTGATTTTGTACCACTAATAGGTGACGAAACTGATAAACTATTTGCAGTAAAATCTTGCATTGTCAACGCTCATCATTTAGATAAATCACTAATCAAAATCACAGAGGCTAACAGCCCAAATTCAAATTATTTACTACTATTGTGTGCTGTGCTTGTTGGTTACTTTTACGTAGAACGAAAATCCCGAAATAATAAATGTGATTCGGAAAGAAAAGAAACAATCAGGAGAGTTGAAAGTACTCCCAAGAATCATTCGACGAAGACCATCAAGCTCGAAAATAACAGTGAGATACATGGTTTACGTACTATTGCAAGCATAAAACTGTCAAATAGAAACGCCGTAACAAAAAGGTCAACGCCAGCTTTCCCCAAACCATATCCAATGCCTATCCGGTTTCCAAGTAAAGTTCATACAATGATGAATCAACCAGTTCCAGTGATGATGTTTCAAAGCAATTCTCCAGCTTTCCCGTATATGTCAAACCACAGCTCATGTTCAAATTTCAAGAATGAGAGTGAGGTTTATGGAAAAAAAGCTACAATCGATAATGGAAGATATAGAAAGATCAATTCCAATGAGTATTCTTGTAGCACGTATCAATCCAGCGATTACCGTTCAAAGCCACGCTGGGAAAACCACAACACAAAAGGGTTGAAATCTAGTGATGAAAGTCTAAACTTTATTTCGGATGGCAACTCAAGCACTCCCAAGAAGCAGAAGATTGCAACAAAAAGCAGTGACACAAAAACCTTAGCAAATCCACTATCAACGGTGCCTAGTGGCAAGCATGAAAATGTTGATACCCATAATGTGTTAGATGGATTGGATAATTTGGATATGGACTTTTCTGATAATACTATTACCGTTGCTTCAATTACTGAAACTCAAGATGCGCAAAAATTGAAGGAAGACATTAAAAATGAATTCAAAAATAGTGTCCAACTGATTGCTAAGAAGACCCAAATTAGTTCGTCTCCAGAAGTGCCCAATGAGAAACTAACAGAGGAAAAAGAAAATTGCAGATACGGAAAGGATTTGGTAGAAAAAGTAGCTCTAAACGTTATTGGTAATGAAAAGGATAATGAGGCTAAGATTTCATCAAAGGTAAGTCACTTTCCTTCATGTCCGCTTCCAACGCTTTCCGGAGGCTGGCCTAAAGCTCCTACGGTTGATAATCAGTATAATGTGCCATTATACGACATGAATGAAAATTCCTATCCAAGATTTATGGCAAGCCCACTTTTTGGAAATCCAATCTGGAACAACCCAAACGCTTTCACCAATAGTGCTAGAGATAATTGATAATTGATTGTATAGATTAGTAACCGAAGACATGTCTGTCAACCAAAGGTGAATTTCCTCTTTGAGAAGACTTGAATTTTTCTTTTTTCACATAATATTTTTTTTTATCATTTTGAAAATTTTTTTCAGTGTAGTGGTAGTAACTACTTGTAGGTTTGAAACATGAAGGCTTTCCTTTCATAACGGATATCGGCAAAGCACTTAACTGTGAAGTAACTAGAGTGACCGAAAATGATATCTGCTACTGCATGGGTTCCAAGGGGATTTGCATCCGAGTTTCCCCAACAATATGAACTTGATGACGAAGAAATGAAGAGAATCGAGGCAATGTCAAAGTTGAATCTCGAAGAGGCACAGGCAGACCTTGAGTATGCAGAAGAGGAAGAGGCCGAGGAAAACCAAATAGATTCTGACAATTTAAAGGACCAAGTAGACATAGATGGCGATTTAAAGGAATACGATTTTGAGCATTATGATGATGACGAAATCGATGAAACTGGTGAAAAAGTTTTTATGTTTCCAGGATTGAGTAACACTCGTGCAGCATATGTGAAAACCGTCAAGAAAAACAATTCCAAAGGAGATGACGACGATGAAATGGAAGGAAGCGAAGACGGTGATGTCGAAGAAATCGAAGCAGAGGAGGAAGAACACTACTTACAACTTCCAACTGAAGAGGAAAAGTTGGCAGAGCGTGCCGAATTACAGATCTACCCAACTGACAACCTAGTATTGGCGACAAGAACAGAGGACGAGGTTTCATATTTGGATGTGTACGTGTATGACGACGGTGCAGGAGCATTGGGACCTGATGATAAAGAAGCTGAAGGGGAGAAGAAATACGACGAAGATGTGAAGCGTGGGATGGTCCGTGAAGGAAACCTATACATCCACCACGATTTGATGCTTCCCTCTTTCCCATTGTGTGTTGAATGGCTCAGTTTCAAACCAAAAGGCGAGAACGATGTCCAGAATGTCGGCAACTTTGCTGCCATTGGTACCTTCGAACCAACGATTGAATTATGGAATCTTGATTGCGTTGACAAGGCGTTCCCGGACGTCATTTTAGGAGAGGCGGAGTACGCGGAATGGAGCTCGAAACAGAGCGGATCTAAGGGGAAGAAGAGCAAGAAGAAGAAGAAGGTGGGCAAGGTGTACTCGAAGTGCCACACGGACGCCATTCTCTCGCTGTCGCACAACCGCATATTCAGAAACGTTCTATGTTCCACGTCTGCAGACAGCACAGTGAAGTTATGGGATCTTACCAAATGCAGAGTTGAGCGTGGTATCGACAACGGGTTGCACGGCGGCAAGGCTGTCTCGAACAGTAAATGGATGTACAGCAACGGCGATGAGGAAGGTGGCAGTATACTGTTGACCGGTGGTTATGACGGGTACATGCGGATCTCCGATGTGAGAGTGGAGGACGTACTCAAGAACAACAAGCAGTTTTCGTGCGGTGCCGACTACGGAGAGGAGGTTGAGACCGTAAGCAAAATGGGCGAACACTACATCCTCGGTGGGTGTGACTCCGGTAACGTGTACTGCTACGACATCCGGAAGGAGGACGAGAAGCCGCTGTGGACGTTGCACGCACACGACTCGGGCATCAGCACGTTGAGCAGCAACAGCGAGATTCCCGGCTTGATTGTCAGTGGTGCTATGGGTGAGAAGGTGGTGAAGGTGTGGAACGTGAAGGACAGCAAGCCGCGGATGATCCTGAGCAAGGACTTTGGCTGCGGGAACGTCTTGAGCACCGCCTTTGCCGACGAACTGGAAGTGTCCGGGAACCTCATTCTTGGAGGAAGCGGCAACTCCGGGCTCAAGATGTGGGACTGTTTCAGTAACCCGACCATCAACAAGAGCTTCCACGACGAGCTTGCCGGACTCAAGAAGCGGGCCGTCGAGGAGGCTGCCAAGTACGGCCGCGTGAGTCGGATCGCCAGAAAGTACCAGAAGGGGTACGGGGAGAGCGTTGTGGAGCCCGAGGTCGGCGGTGTCGGCGGCGGCGACGACGACGACGACGACGAGAACTAGAGTGGCTCTCCAGCACCTGTGCATACGCCATGTATAACTAAGTAATCCTTGTGAAGTAACAACCAACCAACCACCGCACCCCCACGTCACGTGACCTCCGCCCACGACCTTCTTTCTTTCCCTGCTGCCTCTTGCCCTTCCCCTATCTGCTGCCATTGCACTGAATCGTGCTGCCTGGCACTTCATCCACAACTTGCTCGACTCCCATCTCTTCACCCCTCTCCGACCCCCCATTCTTCGTCTATTTGGTGTCCTTGCACCCCGGTCTCCCTCCCTGCACCCTCCGGTCCCGCTGAAAAACCTGTCACCGGCCTCATCCCGGCCTTCTCCGAATCCGCCGACGCGACGATGACTCTGAACCATCTGCTTGGCCTACCCGATTAGGCAAGATGACCCCGCACATGCGCCCCGCGGGAAGCCCCGCCGCCGCGATAAGCGTGCGTCCTTGCGGCCGCTGCTGATGAAAAGGCGCGCTCCCATTGGCGCGATTAGCAGTTACGTAAGCGAGGGCGGCGGGGAATTTGCGATCCGCTTTTTTTTACTGGGTCTTTCCATGCGCCGGGCCGGTACTCCTCTTTTCGCCGCGAGGCGCACAGGAATGCTCAGCGGCATGCGTTAACCCCTTCCGTCGCTAGCAAGCAGCAGCACCTTCCTTCTTCGTCGACGAAGATGCTCTTCTTCTTCTTGAAGATGCGTTGTGGGTCAAAGGATTCAGAGGTTGCTTTCAGTACACAGCAGAAGAACTGATTCCGACTGTCGTGTACACCGAACAACAGACTGCGTGCAGCGGCTAGACATATACATCCAGCGAAAGGAACAAAAGAAAAAACACCCCACACCCACACGCATAGCCAGGCTGAAAACACTATCTAGCAAGAGCCACAACTGCGTTCAAACAAGCATCAAGTCATTCATAGGTGAACCAGCACGCAACAGAAATGGTCGTATTGAAGTCAGACCCTGCAGCAGAGTACTCCGAGTTTTCGGATGACTGCGTGTCTGCGGTCTCTAACACCAGCAGCAGCTCGTCGCAACCTGAGTCCGAATCCTCTTACTCGGTCTACAAGTACGACGAGGTGCCAGAAAACAAATCGTGGGCGTCCACCATCCCAACCGCAAAGGGTCTTTACAACCCGGAGTACGAAAAAGACAACTGTGGTGTCGGTATGTATCCATCTCATCTATACTGCTTCCTTGCTTGATTTTTCAGGTTTACTAACACTCCCCTTCCTCTTTTCACTGCAGGTTTCGCTTGTCAAATAAAGGGCCAGGCCTCTCACAAAATCATATCCGACGCCAAGTACCTCCTTTGCAACATGACGCACAGAGGTGCCGTCGGTTCCGACGCAAGAGACGGTGACGGTGCAGGTGTAATGACCTCCATCCCTCATAAGTTCATGCAGAGAGAGTTCGATTACCACTGCAAGGTGCAGTTGCCTCCTCCCGGCCAGTACGCCGTCGGTAACCTGTTCTTCAAGAAGGACGACGAGATTTTCCAGAAGTCGAAGTCCACCTTCGAGAGCATCGCCACCTCCTTGGGGTTGAGAGTCTTGGGATGGAGAGAGGTCCCTGTGGATTCCTCCATCCTCGGACCAGCCTCCTTGTCCAGAGAACCAAAAACACTACAGCCTTTGATTGTCCTTCAGGAAGCCTACGGCTCCTCAAACACCCCTCTCGACGTCTCTGAGGAGGAGTTTGAATCTAAACACGAAAAACTTTTCGAAAAACAATTATACATTCTTAGAAAACAGTCCACCCACACTATCGGCCTACACAATTGGTTCTACATTTGCTCCCTCTCCAATAAAAACATTGTCTACAAAGGTCAGTTGGTGCCAGTGCAAGTCTATTCCTACTACCACGATCTTGTGAACGCAGACTACGAATGTCATTTTGCCTTGGTCCACTCAAGATTCTCCACAAACACTTTCCCATCATGGGACAGAGCCCAGCCTTTGAGATGGGCTGCTCACAACGGTGAAATCAACACTTTGAGGGGAAATAAAAACTGGATGAGAGCCAGAGAAGGTGTCATGTCCTCCAAGCTCTTTGGAGAGGACATGGACAAGCTTTATCCAATAATTGAAGAAGGTGGCTCGGATTCCGCTGCCCTCGACAATGTCTTGGAGATCTTGGTTATAAATGGCGTGCTTTCCTTACCCGAGGCTGTCATGCTCTTAGTTCCGGAGGCTTGGCAAAACAATGCTACCATGGATCCTAAAAAGAGAGCTTTCTACGAATGGGCTGCATGTCTAATGGAACCTTGGGATGGTCCAGCACTTTTCACCTTCGCCGATGGTAGATTCTGTGGTGCGAATCTCGACAGAAACGGTTTGAGACCTTGTAGATACTACGTCACGGATGACGATATCATGATCTGCGCATCCGAAGTCGGTGTCATTCCAATTGAGTCCAACAAAATCGTTAAGAAGGGGAGACTACACCCTGGAAGAATGTTGTTAGTTGACACTAAGGAAGGTAGAATTGTCGACGATAGAGAGTTGAAGAAGCAAGTCGCCAACAGATTCGATTTCAAGGCATGGATCTTGTCAAACATGATCACTGTTCCTGAACTTTTGACCAAGTTGGAAAACAGAGGTTTTAATTTGCAATCGAAGGTAGACTCCGATGTGAAAATCAAACATGATCCAAAGTTATTAGCCAATGGTTATACCCTCGAACAAGTGTTGGCAATTCTAGTTCCAATGGTTAATGGCGGTAAGGAAACTTTGGGCTCCATGGGTAATGATTCTGCATTGGCCTGCTTGTCCCAGCAACCAAGATTGATCTACGACTATTTTAGACAGTTGTTTGCTCAAGTTACCAATCCTCCAATCGACCCAATCAGAGAGAAAATCGTCATGTCTTTAGAGTGTTATGTCGGTCCTCAGGGGAACCTTTTGGAAATGAACCCAGTGCAGTGTAACAGATTGAAGATGACTTCTCCAATTCTGTCCAATGACGAATTGTTGGCTCTCACTGAAATAAATAAAGTTTATCCAAAATGGTCTGTCACTAATATCGACATCACATTTGACAAATCTGAAGGTTTAACTGGTTATACCGAAGCTTTGGATAGAATTTGCGCGGAAGCCACCCAGGCAATCATTGACAACTCCCAAATCATCATCTTATCTGATAGAAACCTCTCTGCTACTAAGGTTGCTGTCTCTGCCCTGATTGCATCTGGTGCAGTCCACCACCATTTGGTCAGACAGAAGCAAAGATCGAAGGTTGCAATCATTGTCGAAACCGCAGAAGCAAGAGAAGTTCACCACTTCTGTTGTTTAGTCGGTTACGGTGTTGATGGTGTCAACCCATATTTGGCAATGGACACCTTGATCAAGTTAAACAATGAGAAACTTTTGACCAAGGAATTTACCAACAGAGAAATCATTGACAACTATAAACATGCAATCGATGACGGCCTTTTGAAAGTCATGTCCAAAATGGGTATCTCCACTTTGGCTTCCTACAAGGGAGCTCAAATCTTTGAGGCCTTGGGTGTCGATAACTCTGTCATCGACAGATGCTTTGCGGGTACCGCTTCTAGAATCAAAGGTATCACCTTCGAATATATTGCTCAGGATGCTTTCTCGTTACACGAATTGGGTTATCCATCCAGGGATACTATCAAACCAAAGGGTCTGCCTGAATCCGGTGAATACCATTGGAGAGACGGTGGTGAATCGCATGTCAATGAACCTGCTGCAGTTGCTAACATTCAGGATGCCGTCAGAAACAAAAACGGTAAGGCTTACGAAGCCTACTCCAAAAAGGAATACGACGCCATCAAAAACTGTACTTTGAGAGGTCTTTTAGATTTCGACTTTGAGAACTCCTCCTCTGTGCCACTCGACCAGGTTGAACCTTGGACTGAAATTGTCAGAAGGTTCTGTACTGGTGCAATGTCTTACGGTTCTATTTCCATGGAAGCGCACTCTACCCTTGCTGTTGCAATGAACAGATTGGGCGGTAAATCCAACACCGGTGAGGGTGGTGAAGATGCAGAAAGGTCCAAAGCGTCTGATAATGGCGATTCCATGAGATCTTCGATTAAGCAAATTGCCTCTGGTAGATTCGGTGTCACTTCTTATTATTTATCTGATGCCGATGAATTGCAGATCAAGATGGCTCAAGGTGCAAAGCCAGGTGAAGGTGGTGAATTACCAGGCTATAAAGTCTCTGAGTCAATTGCCAAGACAAGACACTCTACTCCTGGTGTTGGTTTGATCTCCCCACCTCCACATCATGATATTTACTCCATTGAAGATTTGAAGCAATTGATCTATGACTTAAAATGCTCCAACCCAAGAGCTAGAGTCTCCGTCAAACTTGTCTCAGAAGTCGGAGTTGGTATCATTGCTGCCGGTGTTGCAAAGGCCAAGGCAGACCACATTTTGATTTCTGGTCATGACGGTGGTACAGGTGCCGCCAGATGGACCGGTATTAAATATGCTGGTTTACCATGGGAATTAGGTCTAGCTGAAACCCACCAAACTTTGGTGTTGAACGATTTGAGAGGTAGAGTTGTTGTTCAAACCGACGGTCAACTGAAGACTGGTAGAGATATAGCTATAGCATGTTTGCTAGGTGCCGAAGAATGGGGTTTTGCCACTGCTCCTTTGATTTCTATGGGTTGCGTTTACAACCGTAAATGTCACACCAATACCTGTCCAGTTGGTATTGCAACTCAAGACCCTGTTTTGAGAAAGCAATTTAAGGGTACACCAGAGCATGTTATCAACTTCTTCTTCTACGTTGCCAACGAATTGAGAGTCATTATGGCCAAGCTAGGTTTCAGAACAATCGATGAGATGGTTGGTAGAGCCGAAAAGTTGTATGTCAGAGATGATTTAAGAACTACCAAGAATGCAAACATTGATTTATCTCCAATCTTAACCCCTGCTCATACTATCAGACCAGGTGTTGCTACCAAATGTGAAAAGAAGCAAGATCACAGACTACATGTTAGATTAGACAACAAGTTGATTGATGAAGCTGAAATCACATTAGACAAGGGTTTGCCTGTCACTATTGAGGCAGAAGCTATCAACACCGACAGAGCAATTGGTACTACATTGTCTTACAGGTGCTCCAAAAAGTTTGGTCCAACTTCGCTGCCTCACGACACCATTCATGTCAACATAAGAGGTTCTGCAGGTCAATCTTTTGGTGCATTTTTAGCTTCTGGTATTACTCTAGAGTTGGAAGGTGATTGTAACGATTATGTTGGTAAAGGTTTGTCTGGTGGTAGATTGATTGTTTACCCACCAAAGGACTCTAAATTCAAGGCCGAAGAAAACATCATTATTGGTAATACCTGTTTGTATGGTGCTACTTCAGGTACCGCATTTTTCAGAGGTATTGCTGCCGAAAGATTTGCAGTTAGAAACTCTGGTGCTTACGCTGTTGTCGAAGGTACCGGTGATCATGGTTGTGAATACATGACTGGCGGTAGAGTCATTGTTCTAGGTTCTGTCGGTCGTAACTTTGCCGCCGGTATGTCTGGTGGTATTGCTTACGTCTTAGACATGGCCCAAGATTTCGAAGAGAAGGTCAACAGAGAATTGGTTGAGTTGACTACATTAAGTGATCCAGCTGAAATTGCCTTTGTTAGAGGTCTTTTGGAAGATCACAGACACTACACCAACTCTGAAATTGCCTTAAGAATCTTGAACGATTTCAACAGATTTTTGAAGAAGATTGTCAAAGTCTTACCATTCGAATACAAGAAGGTTTTGGAAGCTGAGGCTAAAAAGACTGCAGAAATGAAGAAGAAGGAAGTTTCCAACTATTTCTCCACCATCAAGGAAGACCCAGAGGCTGATATCACAGGTGGTGAATTTTCCAAACCTAAGAAATCCTCAAAGCACGAACCTAAGGTTCTTGATTTGGAAGACACTATGATAGATGTCAAGGCCGAAGAGTCAAAGGCTACGAAGTTGGACAAGGTTGGTGGATTCATCAAGTACTCCAGAAGACATGAAAAATACAGACCTGTCAAGTCTAGACTTCAAGATTGGAAGGAATTATCAACCAGGTTAACTAAGGATGAATTGAAATTCCAAACTGCTAGATGTATCGATTGTGGTATTCCATTCTGTCAATCGGATACCGGTTGTCCAATCTCAAACATTATTCCAAAATGGAATGAGTTGGTTTTCAAAGACAGATGGTATGATGCATTGCAAAGATTGCTGATGACCAACAACTTCCCTGAATTCACTGGTAGAATTTGTCCAGCTCCTTGTGAGGGTGCATGTGTTGTCTATGTTTCAGGAAATGCGCCTGTTGGTATCAAGTCCATTGAGGCTGGTATTATAGATCACGCCTTCAGTGAAGGATGGATAGTGCCAAACCCACCAAAGGTGAGAACTGGTAAGAAGATTTCCATTATTGGTTCTGGTCCTTCTGGTCTAGCAGCTGCAGATCAACTGAACAAGGCTGGACACACTGTTACTGTTTATGAAAGGGCCGATAAAGTCGGTGGTTTGCTGATGTACGGTATTCCAAATATGAAGTTAGACAAGGGTGTCGTTCAGCGTAGGGTTGACTTGATGACCGCCGAAGGTATTTCATTCATTACCAACACCACTATTGGTGAAGACATTGAGATTGATGACTTGAAGCAACAAAACGACGCTGTTATTTTGGCTATCGGTTCCACCATTCCAAGAGATTTAAAAATTCCTGGAAGAGAATTGAAAAACATTGACTACGCCATGACTTTGTTGACCGCAAACACTAAGGCCTTGTTAGAGAACGACTTGGAAACTATTAGAGCTACCATCACTGGCAAGAATGTCATTGTCATTGGTGGTGGTGATACTGGTAACGATTGTTTGGGAACTGCCACCAGACATGGTGCCAAGTCAGTGGTCAACTTTGAATTGTTACCACATCCACCAGCTGAAAGAGCAAGAGACAATCCATGGCCACAATGGCCAAGAATCTTCAGAGTCGACTATGGTCACACTGAAGTCAAGGAACACTACGGTAAAGATCCTAGGGAGTACTGTATCTTGTCCAAGGAATTCGTAGATGACGGTGAAGGCAATGTCAAAGGAATCAAGACTGTTCGTGTTGAGTGGAAGAGATCTGACTCTGGTGCATGGCAAATGCAAGAGATTCCAGGCTCAGAAGAATTCTTCCCTGCAGATATTGTTCTTTTGTCTATGGGTTTCATAGGTCCGGAATCCGACAACTTGAATATTGAAAGAACCAAGAGAGGCACCATTGCTACATTCGAGCCATCGTCCTACCAGACCAGCTCAGGATCAAACCTATTCACAGCCGGTGATTGTAGAAGAGGACAATCGTTGGTTGTTTGGGGTATCCAAGAAGGTAGACAATGTGCACGTGAAGTTGACATATACCTCATGGGCAAGACCAGATTGCCAGGCAATGGTTCTTTTGAAAAAAGAGACTATCGTCTACTAGAGGAGTTGGCCTCCAAGGTCTGATAATGGACTAAACCCTCACATTTTTGTTTACTATCACATTTATTTTTTTTCCGTTTCACTTACCATGTCCTTTTTATTTTTTAAACTGCTCTTGTATACTCTACACTTTTCGTCCATTTTTCACTGAAAAATAACTAAATCAGACAATGCGTCTAGCGCAATTATCGCCGAGAGCGAGAAAAAGCTAAAAGATAAGCATCGGAAAATTTCTGTAGCGAAAAGGCTGGAAGATAAGAGGTTGTTGACAAATTGGATGACCGCCAACGGTAGACAAAGGACATGAGAGTAGCCTTTTGAAGTGGAATACAACAGAGGCAAATACGCTTATCCTCTTGAATCCTGCAATGCCGTTGAGAAAGGCCATTAAGAGGACAAGGACAGGTTGCATCACGTGCCGTTTGTCAAAAAAAAAATGTGACGAAATACGACCAAATTGTTCCACATGTGCAAGAAAAGGAGTGAGTTGTGTGTGGCCAGAAGAACCGTCTCAAACCCTCAATCAATATATTAGCAAAAAGGGTACAGATGAATTTCATGATCATATTTCAAAAAGGGGCAGAAGAACCAGAAGAGGATGCAACCAGTGCAAAAAGATCAAAAAGAAGTGCGATGAGACGAAACCTTGGTGTACAAGATGTGTGAAAAAGGGTGTAACGTGCACATGGCAAGAGCAGAAGGACGGCGGCGAGCCAAGCAGTGATGCAGCAGAATTGCTTTTCTCTGTTTCAGAAGATGAAAGCGATTTGAATGCTACAGAAACATGTTCGTTGATCAGAACTCCGGATAATAACTACATGCCTTTCAACGACGTCAAGATAAGAATAAATGACGAAAGCTCGCAGATCTTTTTGTTCAAGATTTTCTTCAATAACATAATAGACGGGCTTATTCCGCAGAAATCTCTGCAGTCTCTTTCTGACCTAACTTTTGAATCCCTTAAGAACAGTCCCGAGTTTAGGAATGTGGTTGCTTCCCTATCAGCCGCATTTGTGTACACCGTCGACGATTCCAAAAGAAACCTTGTTGAGAGCATGCACGATGAAGCACTGTTGACGGTGATGAACTTGCAAACGAACGACGTGACTATAGAAGCAAAACTACACTCTTTGGATTTTTGTATCTTACGAGCATTATACACAAAAACAAACAACAAAGAGTTGCTAAGATACCTAAACATGGCATTGGACTTAACGCTGCAGTACACTCCAAGAACGCCCAACTTGACATTCAAGGTCATTGTGGAGAGTCTTATCTACCACTTTTCCGTCTCTCGCATCGTTGTACCGGTAGAAGCCTTGGATTTACGAAATCCATTTATCATATGTGGCGCACTGCGACATTACTTCCCACAATACCCGGATTCACAATCCAACCCGTTGCTAGGATCGGCACTAGACATTTTTATTTCGGTGGCGAAAGTGTCCTACGTTTTCAAAAAGCAAGACGTTTCATTTGAAATACAGCGGTTGCTGCTGGAGGAGATTGAATGCCTGATGGCGCTTCAGCCAATGCGGGCTGCACCCTTTGCAGTGGCTGACTCGTTTGAAGAGAATGACAGTATTCTTGTTTCAATTCCAAGTGCCAAGTATATCACCTTGTTGTCGTGCAAATTGCTACTACTGCACATCCTGCCGGAGACAGTGGCGGGTGAATTTGATGCAATTGTGCGGGACACGATTTCTGTGCTGAAACGTTCACGGGCGTATAGCTGCGAGGTTGAAATTTGCGGATTATGGGGCATGTTCATGTTGGGCATAAATTTAAAGAACACGGAGGACCAGGAGTTTATGGCAGAGTATTTCACTCAACTCTGGGAGAAGTCCCACAACTTGGGCTACTTAAAATCGATCTCGCATATGCGATACGCTTGGGAGAAGGATGTTGGGTTCGAGATTTTGAGAGACAAAAACTTCTCGCAAGACTTGTGTTTGAACTAACGACTGGATTTATTGTTTATATATTATTAGTAACTAATTATTTCTTATTCAAAGCTTTATCGATTATCGCACAGCAGGCTAGCAGTTTCTCGTCCTCCAGGTGTGGGGCGATCACTTGGACGCTTCCTATGCCGCCGTCAAAGGCTTCCGGTCTATAATGGGTGTAAATCTTTTCCAATTTCTCTGGGTATTGTGCTCCATCGTCGAGATCAATGCTGGCGTCGGCCTTGCCAAACGGAATGCAAGCGGCGGGGAAGTCAACCACGTTCCACGCACATGTATATGGTGCAATTCCGTATTCGTCATGGGGCGGAGCGGTACTTGGAGATCCTGGGGCGATGATGACGTCGTAGTTCTTGAAGATTTCAAGCCATTTTTCAGTCATAACCTTGACTCTTTCCTTGAGCTCAATAAGCTCGGCAATATCTTGCGGAGGTTTGCCGTAGACCTCAAGGCCCGGAAGCAATAACGAGTCGATTATTCTTTCTCCGGTGGACATCAAATTCTCCCATGCGGTCGACTTTGGGTCGCTCTGGAACAAGCTCCAAGCAAGGGCCCAAGCATCGTCGTAGGAGGGGAACGAGGTGATCTTCTGGACCGAGTGGCCCTCCTTTTCGAGTATCTTAGCTGCCTCACCAATGATTCTCTTGACAGGAGGGTGTACAGGCAAGTCCGGGTCTTCGTAGATGACTCCGATCTTGAGCTTAGACTTATTGTCGATCTCCGGGACCTGATATCTCAAGCGCAAGCACTCAGCGTCGTAGTTCCATGGCTTTTGGTCAAGAGTCTCTTTGACAAGTAGCTGGATAGACTCAAAGTCAGATGCCAAGGGCCCGGCAGTGGCCAGGACACCGACAAAGCACTCTCTGGATGGGTCTGTCTGGTTGCCCATTGGGAACCTCATTGCTGTTGGACGGAAGCCGTAGACGCCGTTGCAGAGAGCCGGAATCCGGATGGAGCCTGCAATGTCTGTGCCAATACCCAAAAGCGAGCCTCTCATCTTGATGAGGGCCCCCTCACCCCCGGAGCTGCCTCCTGCCGTCCAGGAAAGGTTGCTTGGGTTGAGGGTTCTCCCAAAGATGTTGTTCTCGGAGTCGCCTGTCATCAACGTCTGCGGAATATTTGTCTTAACGTAAAAGACCGCCCCAAGGTCGCTGAGCAGTCTAGCAAAGTCACCGACAGTGTCAAAGCCGGCCTTGTTGCCGATCTTCGAGACAAAACCTAACGTGGAGTCAAACCCGGGGATGTTGAAGCTGTCCTTAAGCGAGATAGGAAGTCCATGCAGAGGGCCAAAAGGCTTTTTGTGCTTCTCAAGGTACTCGTCAAGGAACTTGGCTCTCTCGGCTCCGTACTCAAACATGAGCTCTGTACAGCAATTTGTCAACTGAGTGGCTATTGCTGCTCTGTGAGAAAAGGCCTTCACCACATCTGTCGCCGAAAAGGCGCCCGTTTGGAGCTTCTCGAGCAGCTCCTTCACTGTGTAGTGCTCGGTGATGTCATACTCTTTTTTGCTGAGAAACTTCTCAGGCACATTTAGCACCGACTCCGTGCTTGTGGCATCGTACTTGTCCAGTACCTCCTTTGGTAACGTCCATTCTTCAGGGATCAAAGCGTCAACCGCTTTCTTTTTCTGCTCTGCGAGCTCTTTCCATCCTGCGGAAACCGTCATGTTGTCTATGTTGATCTGTGTATTCTTAGTTCTACTCTGTCAATATATCTAGCAGCTCTGTTTCAACAGCACTTCGAGACAGGGTCTCCTGCCACCCTTATATCACCTCTCTACCACCTTCCTATCTTCCTTCTATCATTACCCCCTCGAGGACAATAGCGCAGCCGCCGCGGCTCGATGCGCAGCCGATAAGCGCCGGTCCTTATCGCAACACAGCCTGCCCCGCAACGGTTTTGACACAATCGGGGAAGCGGCTGCGCTATTTGGTCGACGACGACGGAGGAGGAAGGTGGATGACGAAGGGTTGCTGCTGGCTCAGGGCTACGGTGGGTAGTGGCGGCTGCGGTAAGAGATTCTAAAGCTGCTCGGTGTTGTGATAAGGAAGTAGGCTGGTGGAGAAGCATAGGAAGACTCTACATTCGGTAAATAAGCCTTATCTGTGTTTCGGCAGCTGGCTCGAGGAAGCGAAAAGCAAGTATAAATAAGAACTCGGAGAACGACACAGGTGTCTTCTATTCAAGACTGCTATAATATCTTGAGGCTTGAAAGAGGTAAGAGCGACAGAAAAGCTTTGGAACATAGAGATGTTATTTGGTAGAGACAAAAAAATCAAAACGGACATAAGTGTGCCGGGGACCACTGTGTTGGTCGGGAAAGCTGCTGAGATCAAGCTGCTGGGCTTGCACGAGGAGGGTGATTCGGAAATCATTCTCTTTCCGCAGCCATCTGCGGATCCTAATGACCCCTTGAACTGGCCCAGCTGGAGAAAGCATCTTCACTTCGGTATTTTGTTCTTCTTTGGCTTGATTCTCGCCGCAGCATCGAACTTTGTCGGACCAATTTATACGCTTCTTGCCGAAATCTACAATGTCTCTTTGAGTCAGTTGAACACGGGTGGGGCGTTGGAATTTCTTTTCCTTGCGTTCAGTTGTTTGTTTTGCCAGCCTGTCGCAGGAAAACTTGGTAGAAGAGCAGTGTATCTTTTCTCCACGCTGTTGACTATCATTTCAGCCGTGGTTTTTGTCGGAGACAAAACCTACGGGGGTTATTTGGGCTATTCGATCCTCATTGGCTGTGCCGTGGGTCCGATTGACTCTTTGATCGAAGTTTCCATCACAGACATTTTCTTCTTGCACCAACACGGAAAGTACATTGGCATCTACTCCCTAACCATGGGGTTGGGCTCTGCCTTTGGACCGTTCATTGCCGGGTACGTCACGCAGAATCTCGGCTACCTCTGGTGTGGCTATTTGTTAATCATCATTGCCGGTGGCCTCCTCCTTGTTGAGGCCTTTTTATTGGAGGAATCTGTGTTTAAGAGAACCTATGAGTCACCGGAACTCGAGGACAAGCTTTTGGAGATCGTCATCTCCAACACTTCTCACGTCAAGTCACACACCGCCGATATCGACCCTGCCACCAAGAACAACGCCGTTGTTGAGCTAGACTCAGTTTCAGAACCTGCAACCATTCCAAGACCCAAGACCTACATTGAGTTATTGAGGCCATTTACAATTACCGACACACGTTTCACTCCAATGACGGTCGTGAACACTCTGAAGGTTCTCAGATATCCTGCAGTGCTATGGTGTTCCATTGTGTATGGTATCCAGATCTGCTGGCTCTCTTTGATCACAGTCTCCGAGTCCGAGTTCTTCATGGCCCCTCCTTACCTCTTCAGTGCAAACTCTGTCGGTTTGTTGAGTATGGCTATGGTCATCGGTACGGTGATTGGTGGTGCGTACACGTCTTGCTCCGACATGGTCCAGCTCTACTTCACAAGAAAGAATGATGGTATTTTTGAGCCAGAATTCCGTCTCCTCATGTTGCCTATTCCAATCTTTCTCAATGTTGTGGGTCTATTCATGTACGGTCTCGGGCCTTATTACGGGGTGCACTGGATTGTTGGGGCAATCGGTATTGTCTTTATTGCCATTGCCCTCTGCTGCATCAGTGGGTTGTCTTTAAACTACGTCTTGGAATGCTATCCTAAGCAGGCTTCTGCCACCATGACGTCTGTCTTGTTTGTGAGAAACTTAATGGGTATGGTCTTCACTTGGGTTTTCCAGTATTGGTTAGACAACGTTGGTGTGATTGGCACTACTAGCATGCTAGCCGCCTTCTGTTTAGTAATAAATGGGTCCTTCATTATCATTTACTTGTGGGGAAAAAATTTCAGGAAGTATACCCAGAAGTGGTACGAAAACGCAGAGTAGCCTAGCCTTATGCTATATTTCTTAGCTTATTTAGTCTCATTTAAAGTCTTATTAATTTATTCAGTTCTTTCAAAGGTAGTAAAGCTGCTAATTCTGTATTTAGATATAATATTACGATATTATTGGAAATTTCCACCTAATTAGGGTTGTAAAACGAGACCCTACCTGATCAATCGCTGTGATATATACAATTCCAAAATTTTATAAATCATAATCAACAATCCCTTAAAAATTATTCTCAAATCAAAGTGATTAGCTGCTAGTTGAAATGTCACCGTGAAGAGATATATTAGTACAACTTCCTTCTTCTTCCTTCTCCGAACAAGTACCATCACAGCCCATTTCTACATCAACAGGTTTTTCTTCGGCAGTAGCTTCTGCCGTCTCTGACTCCTCTGACTTTTTAGGAGCACGCACAAAAAGAACCATCATTATCAAAATCACAACATGGAAGCCCATTAATACATAAAATATGTTCTGAAACTTGTTATGAAGATGCTGTTTCATTTCTTCCGACGTGGCAGGCACAACATTTCCAACAATCGATGGGACCAATGCATTACCGACACTCAAACACACTTGTGAGCACGTCTGGTAGACACCATTAACAACACCCTGAAGATGGAGTGGAGTGTTCGACACAACAACCCCGATGTAAATATTGAAGAAAACGTTCAACGCGTAGCCATAAAGGAACAATGACACAAAACCAAACTTCCAATAAGACTTATGGCTGTGGAAGTTCGTTCTGGAAAACCATATGCATGTTCCAAGGGAAACTGCTGCTGATATAATAAACATATTCCGAACACCAATTTTGCCGTAGTAAGATTGTCTGTAGGTGGTAGCACCAAAAATAACACCAGCTGATATAGCAGCAACTTTGAGAGCAACAATTATTGGGGAGTCACCATCTATGGAGCTATAGTATAGCACCCCAATTGCGGTGATCATGGTAAACGTTGCAAAGTACATACCACATGCTATTAAAATAGGAAGGAAATTTGGAATGTGAATGATTTCAGGTGGGAATATCAAATCTATTTGAAGTCTCCAGTCTTCTGACTTGTCTCTGTGTTGATTCTTCTCCTGGAATCTTTTCAAATAAAACATTTCAAAGATAAATGAGGAAACAAATGTGAAAAACCCCACAACCAAGGGCACGTAGGCTCTTGGCCTCTTCCAGTCATCACCACCTTCGGTCAGTCCCAAAATCATCAAGAGAATACCAATGATGGTCAAGGCAGATCCAATGAAATCAACATTTTTCAGCTTCATCTTCTTATGCTCTTCTGTCTCTTCAATCGGAATGATTAAAAAGAGCAATATTATGTTCATCACCAACCCATATGCAAACACAAAGTAAAAGTAACTTTTATATCCAATTGCGGTCTCGGAAAATGCCCCTCCTAAGACAAGTGCAACACCAAAAATGCCAGTCAATGCAAGAATGAATCCGACCACAGCACCTGGAAGATATTTGGCATAGGGGCCACTAAAATAGTTTGCCGCAAGAGCAAGTGTCGATGGAACTAAGGCAGAAGCACCAACACCTTGGATTGCCCTGAAAACAATTAGCGTGATGATGGATGAGTGTGGGATGCATGCACAGATGAGAGCACATATCCAGATGACCGATAACCCTCCGAGATAAAGGTTGTGTGGGCCAATGATGTCGGAAATCTTACCACTTACCATGATAAAGGAGCCAAGCGTAAGAGCATATCCGGACAACACCCAACTGGCGGTCGAAGAATCTGTGTTAAAGGCTTGTTGTATGTTACCCTGCAAAGTAAAGGCTGTTGCACTGTTTAAGTTATCTAGACAAGTTGCCATAAGGATGAAAAAGTAAACCACAAATATGTTTCTCTTTTCCATTGGGACCACGGTCCTTGCCCATATTATCGGATCTCTAATTAAGCTGAAAATGTTCTTCATTTAATCCGAAATTATATTATGTCTTTCTGGAGTTTTTTTCTCCCTTACTTCTGCTGTTCCATAAATTGAAACTACAATATTGTTGTCTCAGGCCCAGTTTTATCATTTCAACACTGGGAAGTTCCTTGTTTTTATATATCCAGGAACAGCAGGGCCACGAAATGGAATTAAGGCCGGAGTTATGCCCTTCAACCCATTTGTCTACCCCGATGTGGCTGTGTCTTTGACAGTAAGTCAAAGTTATTTGTAATCTTCGCGAAAATTTTGGGGGTTGGGGCATGTTGAATACCAGAATGGACTTGACGACATAATAGTTACCGATAAAACGATTTGCTTTAAGGCTTTTTATAGATCAAATGCAAAGGCTTTTTACGGATCAAATGCAAAGGTTTTTATGGATCAAATGCAAACAAGTTGAAGCTAAAGTTGATTGTAGAAAATAGTCAAGTTAAATCAACTGCTAATTGATAGGCCAGGCGATCTTATATATTCATGTTAAACAATTATCTGCCTTCCAGAGAGTCGCCGTGCAGAAATATGCCGGTGCATTTATCGTCTTCCTCCTTTTCTGAACAGATTCCATCATAGCCTTTTTCCACTTTATTGCAATTCCCTCCAACTTCTGGTTTGTCCTCTACTTCATCTTCAGTTTCTGGTGACTTTTCAGAATCCCGAACAAAAAGAATCATGATGATTAAAATCACTACATGAAACCCCATTAATACATAAAATATGTTTTGAAACTTGTTATGAAGATGCTGTTTCATTTCTTCCGACGTGGCAGGCACAACATTTCCAACAATCGATGGGACCAATGCATTGCCGACACTCAAACACACCTGCAAGCACGTCCGGTAGACACCATTGACAACACCCTGAAGATGGAATGGAGTGTTCGAGACAACGGTGGGAACATAAATGTTGAAAAACAAATTTATCGTATATCCGTATAAGAACAATGGAACAAATCAAACTTCCAAAACGAGTTGTGACTGTGAAAGTTTGTTCTGGAAAACCATATGCATGTTCCGAGTGTGCCTGCAGCAGATAAAATAAACATATTCCGAACACCAATTTTGCCGTAGTAAGATTGTCTGTATATAGATGCTTCAAAAACAACACCGGCTGATATAGTGGAAACTTTGAGAGCAACAATTATTGGGGAGTCACCATCTATGGAGCTATAGTATAGCACCCCAATTGCGGTGATCATGGTAAACGTTGCAAAGTACATACCACATGTTATCAAAATAGGAAGGAAATTTGGAATGTGAATGATTTCAGGTGGGAATATCAAATCTATTTGAAGTCTCCAGTCTTCTGACTTGTCTCTGTGTTGATTCTTTTCCTAGAATCTTTTCAAATAAAACATTTCAAAGATAAATGAGGAAACAAACGTGAAAAACCCCACAACCAAGGGCACGTAGGCTCTTGGCCTCTTCCAGTCATCACCACCTTCGGTCAGTCCCAAAATCATCAAGAGAATACCAATGATGATCAAGGCAGATCCAATGAAATCAACATTTTTCAGCTTCATCTTTTCATGCTCTTCTGTCTCTTCAATCGGAATGATTAAAAAGAGCAATATTATGTTCATCACCAACCTATATGCAAACACAAAGTAAAAGTAACTTTCATATCCGATTGCGGTCTCGGAAAATGCCCCTCCTAAAATAAGTGCAACCCCAAAAACACCAGTCAATGCGATGATGAAGCCAACCACAGCACCTGGAAGATATTTGGCATAGGGGCCACTAAAATAGTTTGCCGCAAGAGCAAGTGTCGATGGAACTAAGGCAGAAGCACCAACACCTTGGATTGCCCTGAAAACAATTAGCGTGATGATGGATGAGTGTGGAATGCATGCACAGATGAGAGCACATATCCAGATGACCGATAACCCTCCGAGATAAATGTTGTGTGGGCCAATGATGTCGGAAATCTTACCATTTACCATGATAAAGGAGCCAAGCGTAAGAGCATATTCGGACAACACCCAACTGGCGGTCGAAGAATCTGTGTTAAAGGCTTGTTGTATGTTACCCTGCAAAGTAAAGGCTGTTGCGTTGTTTAAGTTATCTAGCAAGTTGCCATAAGGATGAAAAAGTAAACCACAAATGGGTTTCTCTTTTCCATTGGGATGACGTTCCTTGCCCATATTATCGGTTCGCATACTAAACCAAGGATATCAATCATTTTATGCGGCAAAAGGTTATTAGTTTCAAAATCTCTTTCCTGTTACTCTCTCTGTCGACGAGTGCTACGAGAAGTATTTTTATTTAAGAGATAACTTCTGAGATTTTTGCAATACTTTTGAGACGGAGAAGTTTACCTGTTGTTTATACTAGAATCTGATAGTACAGTGGATATAATTTCTGAGCTGCAACGCTCCTCTATTGGGGAGACAACCCCGATGTGGCTGTTGATAGGGTAAAGCCATTTGTAATCAACGCGAAAATTTGCAAATTGTTACATGTTTATTATTGATTATTAATGCATGAAATATGGAAAATGCAAAGATAGCTAACTTGCTAAGACAAAAAGTATACAGCAATGTGTGGTACAAGTCAAACAGATCCAGCATGTGAGTAAGTTGGACCAATAACAGGGTCCCTTGGCCCCTCTTTCTCCCGCTCTCTGCCAAATTCGTCACAATTGTACAAGTCTTCGTCCTCCTTCTCTTCCGAAACGTTTTTCTTTTCGCTTCCCTCTTCGCTCCCGCTAACCTTCTTAGGGCTTTTGACCATAAACACCATAATCAAAACCATGCATCCATGGAAACCCAACACTACGTAAAAAATTGTCTGAAATCTGTTGAACAAGTGTTGCTTTTCCTCTTCCGTAGTTATCATCTCCAAGTTCCCCAAAATGGAGGGAACTAGGGCATTTCCTATGGCAAGCAAAACCTGTCCACATGTCTGAAATATCCCATTAACAACTCCCTGGAGATGTAATGGAGTGTTGGACACAACAACCGAATAGTAGATGTTGAAGAACATGTTAATTCCATAGCCGTATATGAATAGAGAAATGAAACCATACTTCCAATATGAGTGACTAGTCTTATAAGTGATACGAGAAAACCAAATGGCCATTCCTAGTGTTAATAGAGAAGAAAGAATAAGCATGTTTTTTAATCCCACTCTGTTGTAGTACGAAGCCCTGTATACTAGAGCACCAAACACCATGCCGACAGGAAGGGGTAACACCTTCATTGCCACAATTATGGGGCTCTCTTTTTCAATGTAAGTATAGTAGTTGATACCGATTACCATAACCATCGAAAAAGTGGCATAGTACATTCCACATTGTATAAGAATCGGTAAGAAGTTTGGTATTTTGATTATCTCAGGTGGGAATAGCAATTCAACTTGAAGCCTCCAGTCGGCAGATTTGTCCAAATTTTGGTTTTTTCTTTGAAACCTCTTCAAATATATAGTTTCAAAGCCCAACGATGAGAGGAATGTGAAGACCCCCACAATTAGGGGAACGTATGCTTTTGGACTCCTCCAATTTTCGGCTCCTTCTGTTAAACCAAGAATAATCAACAACACCCCTGTAATTACTAGAAAGCCACCAAAAAAATCGATGTTTTTTAGTTTCATTCTTTTATGGCCCTCCGTTTTATCCACAGGTATGATGATGAAAAGTAAGGTCAAGTCGATAACGAAGGCATATGCAAACACGAACCAAAAGAAGCCTCGGTATCCAACGTTAGTCTCAGAAAATGCACCACCCAACGTAACACCAACACCGAAAACACCCGTTAGTGCAATTAGAAATCCTGCAAGTGCAGGACTCAAGTATTTTGCATAATCTCCCGTAAAGTAGTTAGCAGCTATAGCTACTGTTGATGGAACTAACGCTGATGCACCAATGCCCTTCAATGCTCTGAACACAATCAAGGCAACAATCGAGGTATGTGGGATGCAAGCACAGATGAGAGAACATATCCATATGATACCCAACCCAGCCAAGAAAATGTTGTGAGGTCCGATGACATCAGCTAGTTTCCCCGTAATTAGGATGAATGAACCGAGTGTAAGCGCATAACCAGACAACACCCAACTGGCTGTAGATGAGTCGGTGTTGAATGCCTTCTCGATATCGTTTGACATCGTAAAGGCAGCGGAAGTATTCATGTTATCAAGTGAGGTGGCCAAAAGTATTAGGGTGTATACCACGAAAACATTTCTTTTTTCTAGCGGAACCACGTTTCTTATCCACACCATGAAAGTGCCGAATTTCTTCAACGGGTTCAGCATTGTTGGCTAAGAGTTGTGATGATACTCTAGACTATATCTTTCTTGTCAAACTTGATCAAGCAGAGGCCCTGTGTCTGTTTTTACAACGTTCAGCAAAGGCAACGATGTTTTGACTTAGTCATGTCTAGAGAATTTGATTACTAATAAACTTTTTCACGCATTATAACGACAAGAGAAGTTGCCCTTTTGCGACTCTAACTAGACCTAACCAACTCAAGGCAGAAGATAACTAGTTTGTACAAAGATCTGCTGCTTCAAATAAGCAAATATTGTAATACGGCTGAGTCTGCGTGTTGCAGCCACGGCTTAGCAGCCGACAGAAAATGATGGTACAATTTCCACGAAGAGAAGGATATTTCCTGACGCTCCTGAAGAAGTGACTCCAGTATCTTATCTGGCTTGAAAATCCACTACAGTTCTACGATAGAGAACGTGCCATCCATGTTGTCAGCAGTAGAATCAGTTCGGGAATAAGCTCCACCCATTTGGGTATTTCTAAGGGAGGAAAAAAAGAAAGCGTGAGCCGAAGTTGTAGTTACTGGACCTTAATTTAGCAACTTCTAAGATATCCAAAACCAACCATAAAACCTTCGGGCTACACTGGTGGTCAGTGGGACAGAGCTAAAAGGATCTTGTTTCTGATGTAAAGAAATATGGGTCTTGTTGACTGCTAAAAAGGGAGTGGCTACAACTCCAAAAATTGCCATATTAAAAAAAAAAAATTACCTTTTTACTGTGAGGTAAAAGTGGGACGTGCAACAACTGCGCCGAAGTAAATGTAGTACAATAGCTGAAGTCTTTGAAACATCTCCGGCTCATTGAGCTTTGTTGGTGCAGTTGCTGTAGCATTTCACGGTTCTGCAACATTCAGACGTCAACAAGATTTTCGGTGATGGACGCGCCGACGTCATCGCATCTTTGACAGCATCGGAGACATGCTCTCCTCTTTCAGGTACTTCCTTGAGAGTACTTTTGATGTATTCCATTGAAAACACCTTGTAGATGGAGTGGGGTATTAGCAGCGACTACCTAGATTTAAAAGTTAAAGAACAGTTACGTTTTGTTTCCATACAAAAGCAAGGACCCAAACCCAAATATTCCGCACGACTTGTTAACGCTGTAATTTTGTTTGGGAATACCTGGCGCATGAGCAAAGTAAAGGCCTATATATAACTCAGACAGATCTAGCATCCAGATATGAAAGATTGGTGCGGGAGTTTCTTGACTCCGTTCCACTGTCGGCTTCTCTGACATGGCATTCACAGTCGTCATCTTGCTTCTTCTCCTCTCCCAAAACATCTTCTTCGTCAATTCTGTCGTCGCTTTCGTTTTCCTTTTGGTGATTTCTTACTAAGAATACCATGATAAGGAACATAACGGCGTGAAACGCCAGAACTACGTAAAAGATTGTCTGAAACTTATTGAACAGTTTTTGCTTTGCTTGCTCTGTAGTTGCCACCTCGAGGTTGCCCAAAATGGAGGGAACTAGGGCATTTCCTATACTTAGCAACACTTGTCCACATGTTTGGTATATCCCATTAACAACTCCCTGGAGATGTAGCGGGGTATTGGATACAACAACCGAAAAATAGATGTTGAAAAACATGTTGATTCCATAGCCGTAGAGAAAAAGAGAAACGAATCCAAACTTCCAGTAAGAATTGTCACTCTTGTAATCTATGCGTGAAAACCAGACGCACATCCCTAAGCATATTGCAGAAGAAAGAATAAGCATGTTTTTTAATCCCACTCTGTTGTAGTACGAAGTCCTGTATGCTAGAGCACCAAACACTAAGCCCACAGGAAGGGGTAACACTTTTATGGCCACAATTATGGGAGTATTTCCTTCAATAAAGGTAAAGTAGTTGATACCGATAACAATAACCATTGTAAAAGTGGCATAGTACATTCCACATTGTATAAGAATCGGTAAGAAGTTTGGTATTTTGATTATCTCAGGTGGGAATAGCAATTCAACTTGAAGCCGCCAGTCAGTTGATTTGTCCTTGTTTTGATTTTTTCTTTGAAACCTTTTCAAATATATAATTTCAAAACCTAACGATGAGAGGAATGCAAAAAAACCGACAATTAGTGAGATGTAAGCTTTTGGACTTCTCCAATTTTCAGCTCCTTCTGTCAATCCAAGTATTATCAATAACACACCTGCAATGACTAGAAAACCTGCAACAAAATCAATGTTTTTGAGTTCCATCTTATCTTCGCCATCTTTCCTATCCACCAGTATTATCAGGAAAAGCAAGATTATGTTTAGAATGAGTCCATATGCAAACACAAACCAGAAAAATCCTCTGTATCCAGTACTAGTCTCAGAAAAGGCTCCACCGATGGTGACTCCAACGCCAAAAATACCTGTAAGTGCAATGATAAATCCTCCAAGTGCAGGAGCTAAATATTTTGAAAGTTTACCTGTGAAGTAGTTCGCAGCCAATGCTACAGTGGAAGGAACCAATGCTGAGGCTCCGACACCTTGTAATGCCCTGATAACTATCAATGCCACAACCGACGAATGAGGAATGCAGGCACAGATGAGAGAGCAAATCCAGATGACTGACAAACCTATCAAAAAGATGTTGTCTGGTCCTATGATGTCGGCTAGTTTCCCGGTAATTAAAATGAACGACCCAAGCGTTAGTGCATAACCGGACAACACCCAACTAGCGGTAGAAGAGTTAGTGTTGAAGGCCTTTTCAATATCGTTCGATAGTGTAAGCGCCGCAGAAGTGTTCATGTTATCAAGAGAAGCAGCCAAGAGGATAAAAAAGTAAACCACGAAAACATTTTTTTTTTCTAAAGGGACTACATTTCTGGCCCATGCCAAAAAGGTGCTAATCCTGCTCAGTAACATTGGTGTTGCTGATTTGAAACTCTGGTTGCCGATACTCAAAAAATTTTGAGAATATTGAAGAAGAAGACATGTCAAAATGCAGCAAAGTAGAGAGATATATAGTGAAAAATCTGGAGAGCATGATTACTAATATATATATTTGCAATGTGAATTTGGACTTTTACTTCTAAAAAGTACCACAATAGTTTACCAAAACAGAGATATCAATTTTTATGAAAGTACCTGATACCGTCGAGGAGAGCAATGCGATTAACTTTGCAACTGATGCTTGACAGCTGGCATAAAATGTGGATAAAACCGTACTCCAGATAAGGAAAATTGAAAAAATTACAATATTACTCAAAAAAATGTTATTTTTAGACACTTTTACAATTGTCATCTCTAGAATGGTTTACAGTGTATATGGCTTTATAAATCAAAATGATGCTTCAAGAATTCATCGAAATGCTCGGACAAATTTGCAACAAAAAAACATTAAGACGTGAGAATGAAATTGTGTTAAGAGCGCTTGGATGGACTCTCATGTTTTTTCATCTTTAACGTGTTAATGACACACCAGATCTACTAGAGGGAAAGAGGTTGTAGAGCTTCCATGCTATATATATCAAAAGAAAAACTGCAACATTTCTGATTACTAATGTGCAGCGTGGTCGTGTCTAAAAAATTACCGCATTAGGAAGTAGATAATCATGTAGTATTTTGTAAAGATATATATATAAGTGTTCTGCAATAAAAATCTGGAGCAAATGGTGATGGAGTTCACAGGGAAAAAAGGACTCGAAATAAGTAAGATATAAATGTGCAATATGTATTGAGTTTTGTTACAAACGTAACGTTCCATAATATTATAGAGAGATAGTGCTTGACGATCGAGCAGCAGCGAGAGAAGTTTTAGGTAGTGGAGACACACACATCCTCGTTTTTGACAGAATCGTCAATCATCTCACTCTCTGGTTCTTCTTTTTTCTTCAAATTCCTGACAAATAAGACCATAATGAAAAAAACTGTGGCGTGGAATCCCATGATCACATAAAAGACACTTTGAAATTTGGCGTGCAATTCATGTTTCATCCTTTCGTTGGTGGCCCGTTGAAGGTTCCCCAAAATGGATGGAACTAAGGCATTGCCGATACTAAGCAACACTTGTGAGCACGTTTGGTAGATTCCATTCACGACGCCTTGTAAGTGGAGGGGGGTGTTAGCAACAACTGCCCCAATGTAGATATTGAAAAATATGTTCATCCCGTAACCGTACAAAAACAATGACCCAATGCCAAATTTCCAATACGAGTTGAGCACTTCATAGTTTGTGCGTGAAAACCATACGCAGGATCCTAAAGTAAACGCCGCAGATAAGATGAACATGTTTCTCAGGCCGACCTTCTCGTAGTATGACGCCCTGTAGATGATAGCCCCGAAAACCAATCCAACAGTGAGTGGGAAAACTTTAATAGCAGAAATGATAGGCGATGCTTCTTCAATAAAGCTATAGTATTCTATTCCAACAGCTAGCATCATGGTAAAAGTAGCATAATACAAGCCACAGACAATTAGGAATGGGAGAAAATTTGGAATCCTGATAATGTCCGGGGGAAATAATAGCTCCATCTGGAGTCTCCAATCCGAGGCTTTATCCAAGTGTCTATGTTTTGTCTTGAATCTCTGGATATAGAGTATCTCAAACACCAAGGCACAGACAAAGGTGAAAAAGCCAACAATCAACGGCATGTATGCCTTGGGAGATCTCCAATTTTCACCCCCTTCTGTTAGTCCGAGGATTATGAGAAGAATCCCGACAATCACCAATGCAGAACCTATGAAGTCAATGTTTTTCATTTTCAAGTTGGCATGCTCTGTTGTCTTTTTGATTGGTATTATTAGAAAGAGTAGAACAAGATCACAGAAGAACCCAAATGCAAACACAAAGAAGAAAAAGCTTCTGTACCCAATGAGAGTCTCTGAAAAGGCACCACCAAGAATAATGCCAAAACCCAACGTCCCAGTGAGGGAGATTATGAAACCTATGATAGCAGCGGGAAGGTACTTAGCGTACCGGCCTGTAAAGTAGTTGGCAGCCAATGCAATTGTGGAGGGAACTAAGGAGGAAGCACCAATACCCTGGATAGCTCTGAACACAATTAGGGTGATTATAGAAGAGTGTGGGATGCATGCACAGATGAGAGCACAAATCCAAACAGAGGTCAAGCCGATTAAAAACAAATTATGGGGGCCTATAATGTCTGCTATTTTCCCGCTAATCATGATAAACGAGCCAAGCGTAAGTGCATATCCTGAAAGGACCCAGCTTGCAGTCGATGAGTCTGTATGAAACTCCTTTTCGATGTTGGCGGTCATTGTAAGTGCAGCAGTCGAGTTTAGATTGTCCAAAGAGGTCGCCAATAAAACCAAGAAGTACACAACAAAGACATTTCGTTTTTCCACCGCAACAAGCTGCTGCGGCCAGTTTAGCAGCTGCTGGATTTGATGTAGCAGATTGATAGGCATTTTTGATTACCGTTTGTGCTGTACAGTGTGGAGAGTAGAGGTTAGTAAACCTCCAATTCCACTATGTCTGACGAAGAAACCAGAAACGGATATTTCCTACTTTTTAAGATCACTTTTGCTACCTTCGTTGTCCCCATGTTAAAGATACACAGCTACACAAACACATGCTTACTTTGGATGCTGATTAGTAATGTTACAGACTCGAATTGCAACTTAATGGTGCTAGCAACAGAGGAGGTGACGAGCGGAAGCAATCTTTAACACTGCATAAATGGAATAGCCCTAAAGGGAAGGTGAGCGATGGTGGTGGTAGCAAGAAAAACTACGTGAGGTGTGTCGTTTTCGGCAAGAGTCGAGAACCGGATTCCGAGATCGAGGAACGGCGTGATTGGGGGGGAGTATACATACAGCATACATTGAATGTGTCCGTTGTTATAAAAAGTAGAGTACATATGTGAATATAGGAATATACGTAAAAGGCTGTGTGCGTGTGTGTGTGGCGAGGAAGAAGGTTGCTAGACGGGGTCGCTCTGCGAACGGTACTTGAAATCGAAGCCTTCGGAGGACGCCTGCATGCTAATCTTGCCGTCGTCGTAGTTCAAGATCAGCTGGCCGTGAGAGACGTCGCAGATATTGTAGTGCCAGGAATGTTGGAAGGCCACGTAGTAGAGGTCGTTTAGGTGTCTTATTACTAAGTTCACCTCGTGTTTACTCAGCATGTCGTGTACGTCTTGGATCTCAGAAGCTTGCAAAGACTGTAGCAGGGACGACGAAAGAGCGAGCGAGGGAATGTCATCTGCGGGGGAAGTGAGGGAGGCTGCGCTGTTACTGGCGTTAGCGGTGGCGGCAGCAGAGGAGGTCGAGGACAAGGAAGGAGGGTTGGCGGACTTTGTGGAGATCGGGATCTTGTCGTAAACGGTCAAGGCAAGATCGACGTAGGCGGCAAGCTGGTGGTTTGGAAGCTGCGCAAGGAGACGCTCGTACTTCTTCTGGACACGAGCCCATATTCTGGCGAGCTTCATTCTGGAGTCTGCGAACTTGAGCTTGAACGTCTCGAAGGAGGGGTTGACGGTCAACGCGTTGTAGGAGGAGATGTACTTGAAGTGGAGCGAGTTGGAGATGGTGTAGTCCATCTTGAAGAAGATGGCTAGGTGCTCCAAGAGGGGCTCCCGTGTCGGCGACTGGTGGGTGATGAAGAACTTGACGGCCCGGTTGTACTCGTCCGCGTTCTGCTCGGAGAACTTGAGGAGCGACTGGATGAGCTTGCCCAACTGCAGGACAGTGATCCAGATGTTGCCCGGGTCGCCCGAGATGGGTATGACGTCCCGTGGCGGCGGCAGCGGCGGCGCCCCGCCGGCGCCAGCGGCAGCCGGGCCCACGATGTCGCTGAAGTTGTGCGTCGTGCCCTGGTGGAAGAGCTTGTGGTAGGAGAGCGAGCCGCCGATGCCGCAGAGGAGCAGCGACTGCGTGTTGTTCTTGAACTTGATGAGGTGCAGCGAGCAGTCGTCGATGATGTGGAGGTTTGGGACCGTGTAGGCGCCGTAGCGGAACTTGTTGATCACGTACGAGTCTTCGCACATGCCGTAGATCGTGTACACCGGCACCTCGAGCGCCAGCTCGCCCGACAGGAACCGCGGGAGCTCCGAAATGTTCTGGTCCAGCAACAGCGTCTTCAAGTTCACGTTGTCGTTCGACAGGTGGTGCACAGAGTCGCCCGACACCTTCGACAGCTGCGAGATCTTCAGTATCAAGTGCTGCGGGAGCAACGGCGAGAACTCCACAATGTGCCGGAGGTACGACTCGTGGATTCTCGACACGCTCTCGTTGTCCAAGAACCCGAAGTTCCCCGTGTGGATGATCACGTCGGGGCTGTGTGTCCTGGCCAGCGTGTTCAAATGCGACAGGTTGCCTCTGATGTCCGCCACAAAGAGTATTCGGACCGCCGCCGTCTCGTACATGCGCACCTGCGGGGACTGCTGCATCGTCGCTGTTCTTCTGCTATCTGCTATCTTAGCTGCTGTCTTGGCTGCTGTCAAACCCTGTTTGTTTGCCTTCCCGTCTCAACACCAGGAAGAAGAATGCTCAGCTTTCTCAGAGCCTGTTGCCGTTTTCTACATCCACAAACGATGAGCCTGCTGGCCGTTTTCCGCTGAGCATTTTCGCGCCGACGCGTCGGTCCTTCTGCGGGCTCGGGTTTCTGCCCTGGCGGAAACAACGGCGATGAGCATTTGTTGACGGACACGTCAGACAATGGTGACGGGAAGCAGGAAGAAAGAGGGCAGTGGGGGGAGGGCAGCAGCAATTGGAGCAGCAGCAGCAGCAGCAGCAGCAAAGCAGCAGGAACAGGATGAATTTTGTCGAGAGCTTCGTGGAGGGCATAGCGAAGGACATGGCGCTGGACAAGGCCACGGACCGGGTGAACGAGTACGCGGAGAAACACGTGAAGACGAAGGACCCGTACCGGGAGGACGTGGGGGGCGGGAAGACGAGGAAGTTGAAGTTGCGGGACAGCGCCACGAAGGAGGAGCAGAAGATGTGGAAGTGGGTGCAGCGGCGGGCGTGGGTGGACGACAAGTGCTTCATGGGGTGCTACCCGGTGGACTGTGGGGTCGGGCTCGGGCCGTTGGTGGTGGCGTTGCCGTGCATTGGCCCGCTGCTCATGTACGCGGTGCACGCCCGGCTGACGACGAGGGCGGGGATGTTCTTCAACCTGGACGCCAAGACCGTGGCGAAGTTGAACGCCAACATCCTCTTCGACCTCTTCCTGACGTTCCCGCCCGTAATCGGCTCCTTCTTCTCGTGGATGAACGGCTGCTCGTCCCGGAACGCCGCCATCATCCACTCCGAGGTCACGAAGATGCTTCTCCGCCGGGAGCAGGCGCAGCGCCAGGCCGGCCAGCCGGGCCTGGGCCTGCACGAGGTCGACACCCAGACCACCTACGCTGCGTCGAACCCGTTTGACCACCGCACCGCTACCACGGCTGCCGCCGGGACCCGCCCGAACAACCACACTCCGGCGGTCCCGCCGAAGGACTACAAAGCTCCGCAACGGCCCCACCAAGCCCATCACCCGGCGTCACCGCCCGGCAACACCGCCGACCCCTACCGCAGCTTTGTCTGATCCTTTCTGCAGCCAAGCATCCCCTTGCCGGCCCTGCACAAAGCCCAACCCCCTCATATCTACGGACCCTTTATACACCTTTATGCAATCAATCACATGCTCCTTCTTGATACTCGACTGCTTGCGTAAGCACACGCCGTCGTTCCGCTCCCATTGCGGCAGGAGGCTCTTTCTTCAACATGTTTTCATCCCCTGCCACTCTCCACCATGGACCTCTTCTTCTCTGTCAGCAGGGTCCCATCAGCTCTGCAGCCAGCCCTCCGCCGTGGCACCATGAACTCTCTCCAGTACCTCTCCACGACTTTGCAGTGGAGAACGTCCCTGCCGGCACACGCTGCGGGCGACGGTGAGGGCGGACCCCCGCCAGAGAAGGACAGCGCCGCCGACGGCGACGACCAGGACAGCATTGCGGAAGAGGACGGGCTCGGGAAGCAGCAGGACACGGGCGGCGGCGAAGAAGAAGAGTCCACAGACCCGTCGGGCATTTCCCTCGAGGCGCAGACGGCCGCAGGCGTCAGCTCCTACGTCTTGTACTCGGTACTCTTTGTGCCGAGGATCCTCGTTTACGTTCCCATCTGCTGCCTTCTCTCCGTCCTCTTCTATCCGCTCCGAAAACTGTACCAGCTAGGGCTCTTTCTTGTTGGGCTGGACGAAGGCGATCACGACCACTCGGAGTACCAGGACCTCTCGGTCGATGACGCAGATACACAGACTCCGCAGCCAGGATCCACTTCGCTCGTCTCGCTGGCTACGCCGTCTTCCGCAGATGCTGTCTCGAACAATGGCGACGAGAACGCCTCTCCAGCCAAAGCGGTGTCTGCCCCTTCCACCCCGTCTCCGCCGTCGTCCTCCTCCTCCGCCAAATCCACAGGCAAGTACGCTCCCAAGTCGTCCATCTCTACTATACTGGAGGAGTCCATGGAGTTTGACCCGGACTACCACGAAAACGACGACTATTTCAAGTCGCCGTCGGACTCAAACCCAATCACCCCTTCGATACATCTCATTCCGGACACGGATACACCATCCAAGCCGTCTAAGGTGTCTAGACTGAACTACAAGCTTCTCCAGGCTGTCAATAGTACCCCCTCCTTGTCCGCGGGCTCTTTGGAAGGAGCTAATGCAGACGAGAGCGGAATCCCAGCAACGCCAGTACCTGCTGTTTCCTCTGCCTCCTCTGCCGCTTCCACGGCAGCAGAGTTGAAACCGAGCTCAGATTTGGCGCCTTCGGCAACACTTACCTCTGCTTCCCAGGCAAAACGAAAGAAAAGAAAGAAGTTCATTTTTCCCAAGCTATTATTCGATTTCAACATCTTTGAACCTCCAAAACTACCTCGGAAAACGTTGGTGCTTGACTTGGATGAGACCTTGATCCATTCGCTATCACGATACAATTCCTCCACCCTCAACAAGACCAAGGGGAGGTCCATTGAAGTGAAAGTTACGGGCAACTTGCCTACCTTATACCACATCTATAAGCGCCCCTATGTGGAGGAGTTCCTATCCGTCGTTTACCAATGGTTCGACCTCGTCTGTTTCACCGCTTCCATAAAGGAATACGCGGACCCGGTCATTGATTATCTTGAAGAACAGGTTTTGTCCAACGATGTGATGAAAAAATCCCTCAAGAAGCTGCAGGCCGACCCTCCCACCAGACTATTCAAAACAAGATACTACAGAAACTCTTGCATTTTCGCAGAGGGCAAGGGCTATCTCAAAGATTTATCCGTTGTCTTGAACGACGAGAGCCGCCAACCACAATCGAGGTCCAACTCGAGAACCAGGTCGAGAGCCTCCAGCATCTCCTCAAACGTCTCGAGGTCTGCCTCCTCCAAGGGTTTTGACTACTCGAAAATCATCATCATTGACAATTCTCCCATATCCTATGTACGCCACAAAGACAATGGCTTAATGATTGAGGGTTGGATTAACGATCCAGAAGATACGGAATTGATGAACCTATTGCCCCTTTTGAACAGTCTGAGGTTTGTCAGTGACGTCCGCTGTATCTTGGGCTTGAAAGAAGGACAACGTGCCTTCGCCTAGGAAGAGATTGGTCTCTTTCATTCTTTTCTAACTATATATTTACGATTTTTGTTAACGTTATAAACCAATAATCACTTTACCAAAAAAACACAGCTAGTGAAATACTGGATCCTTATTTGATCCTAATATACAATTTTTACAAAGTCCTTCTTCCTCGCTGTAAATCAACGTGGCTTGACTATACGTAAGTTAACTCCCTTTTTACCGACACTGCTAGTGTTGCCATTGGCATTTGCAACAAAGTCAGCTCCAATCTTTTCGAGGTCACTAAATATTTTGATGCCACCACCGTTCTCATTATTACTCAGCAACAAATCTCCATTGACAGCGGATTTCAAGCGTCTACTCATTTGCTCAAGCTTTTGCTCAACTTCATTTTGCTCCTCATTCACCACCATATCTCTGTTTGACCACTTCAAGGTCACGCTTTTCAGCTCCTGCTCCTTGCGCATCAGCAGTTGTTCGGCCTTCTCCACTTGCTGCAGCAGCTCATCATTTTGCTCCTGAATTTTGTTGGACATCGACTTCATGGTATGCAAAGAGTCTAGCTCTTTCACACCATGGTCAGCCACATTGGAATTTCTTGATTTCAACTCCTCAATTTCATCTTCTAACTGTAGGATTTGATCAGTCTTTGTAACAAGTAGCTTCTTGTATATCTCAACATCCGCTTTGAGAGACTGAAATGATCGGAGTGTCATCATGAAGTCAATCTTTTCTGTTATTTTATTATTGTTCATTGCTTCCACTGATGTTTTATATATGTTGAGCTCTTTTCTCAGGTTTGCGTTTTCCATTCTCAGCTTGGCTATGCTTTTGGCATCCTCCCCAATTTCGTTTCCACTGCTGTCATGATGAAATGATGAAAACACCGGTGATTCACTTCTGGCTTCGAGATCAATGATCTTCTTCAAAGCGTTGACATATTTGGATTTCCAGCTTTTGAGCGTGTCACCAGAATCTATGTCTGGAGAGAATTCATATCGGCTGTTCTCAACAACAGATTCATTTCTACTCACTGTGTTATGAACATTCTTCGCACGCTGTGCAAATCGTAAAGACGATAAAGTCTCGTTGAAATCGTCCAGATCTGAGGAGCATGTGATTATCATAGCTGTCTTGGAGTTGCCACCCAATGAGTTTGCAAGAACTCTAGTAAGTTTTGAATCTCTGTATGGGATATAGGGCCTTTTACCATTCACGGCATTTTCCGATCCGAGCAAATTGATAACGTTGCCTAGGGCAGAAAGAGATGTGTTGATGCCAATCGTCTCTTTAAGAGATGCATGCGAGGAGTTCGTCCCAGATTTTGTAAGCCTCTCAGAACCAGCGAGATCAACCAAAAAAAGGGTGCTATTGTACATCACTATTTCCTGTTCAGAAGATGGGAAACCATTATTGTGCTCACGTACGCAAATTTCCACCCGTAGAATAGAGTGTGATCTGGAACTGGAACTGTTCATCCTCGTTTCAGCCACTTCTCTGTTTGCGTTACCTATTTTAAGAACCTGGTTGATGTCATCGATATCGGCAACATAGAACTTGTCTAAACCTTCCACATAAACGTTTGGCTGGGTCAAAGAGTTGCTATCAAATTCCTCCCCCGTACTTGGTCCTGAACCTTTGATATTATCCCCACTTGCTTCTCTTATGTATATCTGACTTGCCTCACATTTCGGGCTCAACAAATCGTTGATCACGTCATTGTAAATCTCAAAGTATGAAAGCGCAATAGTGTATTGGGATGTATCTGGGGCACCGTCAATCTCGTTGAAAATTTCAGTGAACAGCCTCGGAATGATTCCCCTCTGCTCATGGTCATCTGTATCTCCCATCATGGTATACGTCTTCCCACTTCCTGTCTGACCGTAACACAGTATTGAAGCGTTGTATCCTTGCATAGTGGATCGTATAACGGGCGATATTGTTTGCTGAAATATCTCGTCCTGAGTTGCGTTGCTCGAGAAGACATGATCGTAAGTAAAATTGAAAGACCTCGACCCATTATCATTCAGTAAAGTACTCTGTTTGCTCTCCAACGCTAGTGGCCTTCGTGGAATCTTTTGTGGAACAATATTCACTGTTTGTGAATCGTTTATGATCTGATAGTGATTGGGGGATACGTCCCGGTTTCGAAGCGAGCTGTCAGTGCCTTCCCTCGTTGGTTTGAACCTCACATAAACCTTAATGTTGTTCAAATCTGTCATTTCTCTGAACTTACTTTTTAATATGATGGAGCTGTTTCGAGTAGAGAACACCTATTAGCACTGTCAAGAAATACGTATCGTGCAGTTGTAAACAAATAAACAGAGACACGACTCAGACCGATTTAACTTTTCCTAATCGGTGCGCCGTGTGCGTGTCGAAGCTATTACTACCGATTAAAGAATGTTGTCTATATAGATACGTAATTATAATCATAGGCAGCAACCTGAATGCTACCAGCTGCTCACACCTTCTTGCTGAGCTTCATCCATGCTGGAACCTGCTTAAATTTGGCTCTTTTAGTGCCGTTGAGCCCTTCCGCTGGCTGATGAGGCTTTTCTTCGGTCGAAGTGGTCGAAGAATTCGTTTGGTTTGCTTCAGCAGAGGCCGGCCCGGTTGGTGAAGCAGTATCGTCCAGTTTCTCTAAAAGATGATCGAGGATATATCCATTTGGAACAAGAGCCATTGTGTATTCAGGTTCAAACCGGAACAAAAGCGAGATACGGTTGCCAAACTCGCAATCGTCTATCGTCTTTGCCAGCTCTGTGTTTTGCCCTAATATTTTGCTGTACGGATGGGCAACATAAAGCTCAAAAAATAAGTCGTCTCCACTTTTGTACTTCCGTGGAACAATCTCAGGCTTTAACACTTTCTCCACAAGGACTTCAGCGAGGTCCTTGAGGGTCTTCCTGTTGTCGATTTTCACCTGCACCACCTTGTTGTCTGGGAACTTGATTCTGATGATGCTTTCTCCTGTGTAAATTGACTGTTTCACCTGCTCTTTCCTCTGCCTTTCTTCCTCTTCCAGTTTCTCTCTCAGGGCTTTTGTAAGCATTGGTTGGTCGGCTGCTTGCTTGGAAAGCAGTCTTTGGTAGATTCTCGCTTGTTCGATACTCATTTCATAAGAAGAATCATCATGGTCATTTTCCCTGGCCGCATTTCGTCCATTGCCATGATGTACGTACTTGATGTCAATGTCATTCTTCGGAGGTTCTGCACGAACGTCAGTTGTGCTGATTTTCTCTGGTTCAGAAACAATTGACTGCTCTTTTGGTTGCTCTTGCTTCGTGCTTTCAGCAGCATTGACCTCTTCCTGTTTATCGCTAACTAAGACAGCTGGTACGGTAGCCTTCTCTGTTTTGGTCGTATCCTTAGGCTTCTCTTCTGTAACCTTTTTCTCCTCCGTAGGTCTTGATTTAACGATTGCATGATCAATCGGCTTGACCCTTAATCGTATTGCGTGGTTTCCTTCTACGAGTCCTAAGCTAGCTAAAGACTTATTGTACTCGCCAGCGTCGAGCACTCTCATCATAATTTGAATGGCAACTCTGCTATGGCTGACTTGATCCAGATAACGTTTTTCAGCCAATCTTCCCAGGACACCATTCAGCGATATGTCATTGGCAAACTTGTCTGTAACTGTAGTGGTTGTGTTCTCCGGAGTGGATACACTGATTCTCAAGTTAACATATTTCTGATTATCGCAATTGCCTTCGTTGTCACCGCTGCTCTTGATTGCCTGGCCTGATTCACCATCTTCCTTCTTCCCTGTTTGCACAACACCCGCAGGAGGGCCAACAATATCAAGATTGGCGCCCTGGGCAAGATTGCTGAATCGAAAAGGCAAACCCAAATCAATTTCTTTTCCATTCCTGTTCACGAGTTTGTAGAGGGTGAAATCGGAACCAAGATTGAAATGTTGACATGATTCTTTCAATACATCGCCCAATATCGTGGACGGAGTCACGGTCACACGATACGTTTTGTAATTCCAGTTGACAGATAAGGTGGGCATGTTCTTGCAACTTCTGGCACCTGTTGGAGTTGTCTAAGGAAAGTTCATGACCAGAACTTTCTTCTAGTTAGTGAGGCAAAAATGATGTACGTAAATCTTCGTCTATCTGCCTTGAATTTTCTTTCCCGATGCGAAGCCGTTTTTTGCTTTTCCGTGCATTTTTCATGAAACTGTTGGTATTTTACAAAGACCTACAAAGATAAACTTATACAATCTATTTATTTGTGTTTGCCATGCTTGGGTTTCTTTTTCGTCTTTTTACTGTTTAGCAAAGTTGTCGGCTTTGGTGGGCTGGGATTATCCAATGCGTTTTGTATCTTCTCGTTTTCGACATGATCAGTAAGCTGATTCTGCCTTAACAACTGCAATGTTTGGTTGGTTTCAGCTTCATTCGTCAATTCTCCACCCTCGATGAAAATATTAATTGCCCTCCTAGCATGGATGATGTTGGTTTCGCTCGTTAAAAACTTGGACGCATACATTATTTCGATAATGCGCTCTTCATCACCAGTAGACAAAGCTTCATTCAAAGCTAGGTAAAAGTCATCGAATGACTTCAAGAGCTCTTCTTCTGTTTCATAAACGTGTGCTATCGAATTGAGATCTTTCATAAAATCAAAGCAAGTACTTTTCTCTGTTCTGTAATGCTGAGCCATGTTCAACGTTATTATGAACAAATCAAAACTTGAAAAGTTCTCCAGGTAAGACATTAACTTGGAGAACTTGCTTTGAGATAACCTTGATAAAATGTTCTCCTTTGTGGAGCTCGCATTTTCCTTTTCAGCTTTCCCAACAATTGTTTTCCCATTCGCATCACCACTCAGTTCTTTGCCAACATTACCTGTACTTGAATATTTGAAGAAAAGTTCCCGTGCTTCTGGGACAAAACCTACACCTACCCATTGAACCAATAAAGTTTGGATCTCAACACGGTATTCCGCGTTACTGGGGTCAATGACTTTGTTGGCTTCCAAAGACTTCAACATAAGACAGATAACCTTGATTAACTTTTGAGCATTCGATCTGTTGGTTATGAACGACGAGACATTGTTGGTTGGTGTGGTGTTATTCTTTTCACGACGACCTGTTTTCTCCTTTTCTATTTGGTTCCACATGATATCCTCGAGCTCGTAAGACGATCCTCTAGAAAGGTAGATGACCGCATTAGAAAGAAACTCGTGTAAAAGCATAGATTGCTCAACCTCGCTTAAAACTAGAGGCCCTTGTCTACTGAAACTGAACCTCGTGCTGGAATCGCTTTCTTCCTTGCTGGGGTTGCCACGCTGGCCAATTAGAAGATCGTGGAAGTAGTTGATGATCCATTGGTTCAGAGGCAAATGCGTCAAAAACCAAATTAGAACACGCCTATATCCTTCAGCCATCAGTAGTTCATCTATAATAAAGAAAGCAGATGATGGATTATGAGTCATCATTTTGACGAAATTATCATCCAGTTTTAAGAAATTGTAAATCACATCAGCATTCACGTTAGGATCGTTGTTCATCTTTACTTCTTCATCACTCATCAATTTGCTCTCGTGTTCATACTGAACCACCCATGCAATACTCCTAATTATCTTTTCACATGTTTGGCTGTCCAATGTTTCTGATGTCATGCTCTGCAACGAACTCAATAATTTTTCCATCGGAGTAAGAAAAATAGATGAATCGTCAGTGGAACTTTTCAACAAGTTCACAAAATTTGCGGTAAGCATGACATTGTCTCCCCTTGGGATATCTCTCCAATCTCTTCCCTTGGAGTCTATTTCGGTGTTTTTGCTTCCCGTAGCTCTAACGGCGGAAGGGCCATTATTAATGTTTCTCACAGCTTCTAAATGTAGATTTTGAATCGTTTCCATGTCCAAATCTTTCAAATCGATGTGGCTCAGGTGACTTAAGCTTTCAAAGTCATTTAAAAGCTTGACATTATCAAACTGTTTGACCTGTTTCAATCTTTCCTCATTTTCCTCTACTTTTGCCTCGTCTTCGCCATTAATTTCCTCATACTCTCCTTCTTCATCGAAATCACTCTCAAAGTCTTCAAATACGCAATCGCAATCCGGGTGCAAATCATAAGCTGACGAAGTTGAAATCTGGTTCGTAAACATTGCATCATCACCATCACCATACTCATCGACTTCCTCGTCGTGTCTTTCAATTTCAAGAATTCCATTTTTACCAACGTATCTTCTCACATTCTCCTTGTGATGATCATGGTAATGTTCATTTTCATGCGCTTCGTTGGCGCCTTGACTTGTCTCTGCCCCACTTACAGTGTCATCTTTCAATTCTGCAGCTGCACCGTCGGCAGATATGGATGTGGTGTTTTCCTCTTCCATATCTTCCAATTCCATCTCAAACATGTACTTGATATCTTCATCATATCTATCTTCTGGATCAAAATTAAATAATAATTCCGTGACACTATCCAATTCCGAACCTAAAGCCAATAATGCAGCAACAAATACTCGTATATCTCTGGTTATCGAGCCATTGGTGAATTTACGACCCCACGGACGCATAAAGTTTACCAATGATTCGTGCTTTAAATCATGCAGCCTTTTGTCAAAATCATCATTCAATATCAATGATATCATTGATCGCACAGCTGAAGCACCCTTAATCATATATCGGATAACTTCAGGGTATCCTGGAAATCCGTTATCTTCATCACGTCTATCTATTTCTATACCCAGATATATGATTCTGGTCTGATTCTTCCATATTTGTAAGTACATTGAGAGAAACGGATTGAGACATATATTGCCCATGTTTCTATATAATTTCTGGATAATTAGTAAACCTGCTGTGGCAATTGTGTAGAGTAGCATCATGTGATGAAAATCGCTAGCTATATTTACAATATTTGATAGAGCACTGTGTGGTAGCCACTTTGGGAGCTCCCTCTCCCAATGTTCTTCATCGTTGTTGATGTAAATTAGGTTGGTTTCATCGTCTGCGTTCAAGATGATCATTATCTTTTCAATGATTAAGGCAATATCGTAAGCCATGTCAAAAGCTGGTAAGTTCATTGTCTGTCCATCGGATAACTTTACATACTCTTTGTAAATCAGAGATATTACAAGGTCGGATATTAAGTCTGCACTTAGAATCATCTCGTTGTGATCACCTGTGGATGATGGCTGTGTGTATGGGTCACATAGGGTGGCAAGCATTGAAAATAGATTTTTGATTCTGTGTTGTTCTCCAGATGTAGTACCTTTGGCGTTGGGGATGGTTATGCGAAGAACTTTGAAAAGAGCGTCGTGGAATTTGTATGGGTCAAAAAAGTTGTTGCTCAACTCCAGGTCGAAGCTGTACTCTTCACCTGAATTGTTGTCGGATTCATTTTCATTGGAAGATACGTAACCACCTTCTTCTATTTGTTCTTCTTCCTCTTCATCATCATCTTGTCCTTTTTCTCCTTCCTCTTCTTCTTCTCCTTTCTCATGATCTTCATGTTCCAACCGTTTCGGTTCTAGCTCATTTATTCTAACGCCTTTATTACTATCATTATTGCCATTGGTAGTGGACGGAGCTGTACCATGGGCGTTCCCAGAGAGAACATTGGGGGATTCATTACGCTCAATCCTGAAACTGTCTAAAAGCTCTACTATATCTTCAATTCCCGTCTTTCCTGTTCGTATATCCTCCATATAATTCAAAAACTTGTTTTCTTCCATTGTAGAAACCATATTTCGTATACTTTTCAAAAGAGCAAAATTGCCACCTTTGAAATTGATTGAGTCCGCATAGGAAAAGTTCATCGCCTTTGCCACAATCTCATCAAAAGGATCGTCCATTCCGCCCATAATCTGCGGGCTGCCAGCAGTCATGTCATTCCCATCTGACCCAAAGACGATTTCTTCCTGGTTGGAACCAATACCGGTTCCTGCTCCAGGTGCCGTTTCCTTAGCGGTAGGCCTGTTACCTCCCGTTTTCGACTTATTTTTGGTTTTGTGATGGCGTGCTTTCTTAGCAGCCATTTCGTCTATCTTACTGTGTAGCTTGTAGCGTGTGTCAATGTTGTTCTAAATATTTAAACTTATGGTGCTGTTAGTCCATATTAAACAGGATTGAAATGGTGCCGATTACGCCATGCCGTTTTTTTTCCACCGACAAAAATGTAACCCAGACAATGTCAGTCTGGTCACGTGCAAAAGAAGAAGAGGGATATGTTCAATCCATACATGACGGTTCTCTTTGTCTCTTTCAACGTAGTTCCAACAGGTTAGCATTGACAGGTTAGACCACTTTACTGTATCTGAAAAGCGGCCAACTATATTATTTGACAATAAGATCGTAGTATTTTTATCGAAAAGTTCACATGACAAAGTATTAAGTTGCACTCGATGTAATGAAGATTTTTCCACCAAGCTGTATCTTTTCAGCGACTCCTTAGTGAGCTGAACTTACACTTCAAGGTGTATTATATATATAGATAGCAATAACGTTTATTAAGATTAAAGAGCTATCAAAAGAATTTTCCGTAATTTTTTATTCTTTTCAGCTGTCTCTAACTGAAAACACATGATAGTTTGTTTTCATCTAGTAGTATACATTCGACTGGCTTTTTGATTGCTACAAGATTCAATGCAGTTTTCATTTCCTCACCTGAAAGGCGATGTTCATCCTAAAGTGCAAACTCAAGAGCTAAGTAAAATCAGGAGCTCAGTCCCAAGTAGCTGCGACTTAAAAGTTGTTGTGTGGTTTGTACATACTACACTGTCCTCCTGCTCGTGTTGTTCAAATAAAGGAATTATATTAGTTGGATAAATGGTTACGAGTACGAATAAGAAGAAGAAGAGAAACAGAGGAATAAAATATACAATGGTCTACTGGTCGGTCATAGCGTTGTCTGAATCGGTAGCAGTCTGCAATGGCTGGCTTTCCATTCCATTTGTAGACATGCGTTTGATCTGCTCACGTTTCCAAAACCGCAGTAGAAGGTCGCCGTACCTTTCGAGTTCTTCCTTTTGAATCATCAATTGGAAATCTAGTAGAAGCAAGAACTGAAGCTCTAGATGGTTTAATTCGTCCAATGGCAAACCTCCCACTTTGGCATATCTCGAGTTTTTGTAAAACACATCGCTGAAGAACTTAGATGCAACAGTAATACCTGAGATAATCAGACGGTGGATGTTGTAACTGTCCATTACAAAGACCTGGGGGCCTTCGTCATTGTTTTCTGCATTCTGGAAATTCTGCTGTTCGGCGTTCACCTCACCACTATTTTGATTGCTATTCCCGTCACGAGCATCATTGTTGTGGTTGCTTTCGTCATCGCCCATCATTATGGCATCTTCGCTAGTTTTTTCTGTGTTATTTGCACGTTTGGCTATTCGGTCGAAGTAAACCAACAAGCTCAGGAAAACGTCATTGGTGACGGGACAGTATTTGAGAATTCTTGTTAGATATGCGTGAAGTGAAATGGCTGGGATATTTCGCCCATGGAATGCAAGAACGTTTGCGCCATATTTACTGTTCAAGAGCCCGCCACCACTTGTGCTATCAAAAGTAGTGTTGCTGGTATTGGTGTTATTGTTCTTGCTGCTGTTATTATGGGTGCCAAGGTTGGATGAGGTGTGGCTCCTATTCAAATGATCCTCTTCTGTATGCAATAGGTCGTTTGCTTCGACGATTTTTTGCAATAGTGCAGATAGCATCAAAAGTAACTCCTGTACCGGGTAATCTGCTATGTTTAGGTGTTCTTCGGAATGAAGTGCAACGGACGGTGGTTGGTGATGTTGTGGCGCCTGTGGCAGTGCTGGCTGGGAATGTTTCATGTATTGGTCACCATTGGGAGGATTTTGGCCATTGTTGTGCATGCCCAACGTTCTCTGGTTGTTGAACTGCTGGAACGACGGCATGGGCATTGAGGAGGAGAACTGATGTGAGGGAGCCGGTGCTGACGCCGATATGAAGTGGTTCGAGCCCACGGCCGCCGGATTGTTGAATCCGTGGGTTATTTCGACATTGTTCATATTGATATTGGTGTTGGCACTGCCACTGTTGAACTGCGACTCGGCATCTTGGTATAGCGTGGAGCTACTTGAGTTTGTTGAGAAGGCCAGATCCTTGGATATGTCTGTTGTCGCTGTTGCCGGCGTGGGGTAGGGGGCGAAAGTGGAGTTGGTGGCGATGTTGATGGACTGGGATTGGGGCTGTAGCTGGGGGTGTAACTGCGGAAGCTGGTTCTGCTGTTGGTAGTTGACGAAGTTGTTGGAGTGGTTGGAGCTGGAAGAGAAGCTGTGGTTGTTTGCGTTGAAAGTATACGAGTTTGAGGAGTATGAGGAGGAGACGTGGGAGGGAGGCATGTAGCCTGCGTTGTGGCTTGAGAAGGAATGGTTCGAGGTTCTTCTTAGAAAAGTGTCATGTGGGTTCTGTTGGACCGGGTGATTCTGCTCATGATGCTGCGGTTGCTGCTGCTGTTGTTGCTGCTGCTGCTGCTGCTGCAGCTTGGACGTCAACAAACTTCGGCGGCCTGCGGGAGTCAGCGACGAGGGTAGGAAGGAAGAGCTCTGGGGGAAGGAGATGATGTTGTTGCTGGTGCTGTTAGCGCTGGTGCTGCTGGTGTTGGTGTTGAACGCCCCGGGCGTGGAGTGGCTGCTGTCGTGGCTGGTGGCCGTGGTGTTGTTGAGCGACGAGGCGAGGTTGTCGATGGAGCCGGACCGGGAGGGGAAGGAGCTCCTCTGGAACAGCGAGATGTGGGACGGCGGGTGTGCGGAGGGGCTGTTGTACGAGTAGGACGTGAAGTTGGACGGCGACGTGGTGGACGTGTAGGACGACGACGTGGACTGTGCTGGGTGGCCCGCGTGGGAGCCCATGGCGACCACGTGCTTGTTCATGTTGGGGTTGCCTGCGTTGCCGGCGCCGTTGCCTGCGTTGCTGTTGCTGTACGACATCGTTCCCTCTCCAAGTGCGCAGCCTCCGGTGCTTCTGGTTATACTATGTGTTGTTGTCAAACAATACCAACAGCAAACTTCTGTACCTCGTGTACCTAGTATATAACCATTTATATACCGTGTGCGCTGCACAGACGACCTCCACCTTTGCAGCTACATGTGTGGTCAACCAACCTCCTCCCTAATCCCCCACTCCACCCACTACCCTCTCAACTACATCTACCACAATACCACAATACACCACATCCCCTCCCCCCAACCTCCTCCACTCACTCCGTCCACCACCCACTCCGTCCTCCACCACCCTGTCTGTGTCTGAGTCTGTGTCGGGACCACAATCCCGTGCACGAGCCCTACGCCGCTTTCGCACATGCAGGGGCTGCTACTACCCATCTTTGCCTATCTGTGTCTATGTAATATCTTTTATACAACTATCTGAGCCAGCAATCAGTCAATGAGCCGAACCGGCGGCCGCGGCCGAAGGGCGCTAAACGCTTTTTCGCGCGCCTTTGGCGTCCTTCGCGCCTTTGGCGCGCTTAGCGCGCTTGGCAGCGGCCGTCGCGACGGTCGCGACGGCGGCGTCGTTCTGCTCGATTTGCAACTTGCGCACAACAATACGGTCGTCGCGGTACGACTCAGCACCAGGTTGTGCCGGACAGCAGAAGGGACGTAGGCTCAGCAGCAGGGAATGAGGGAGGTTGAGCAGGGCGTTGTTCTCCAAGGGGAGACCGGAAACAGCACTGTGGGTAAAGATGGAGGAGGAGGAGGAGGAGGAGGCAGGGGCAGGTAGAGGGGTTGTGGAGAAGAAGACGTGGTGGTTGGGGTGGCGGGATTTGGAGCGGAGGGCCCGGAAGCGGGCCAGGTCGTCGGTGACGGTGGTTGGGGGGCGGGAGACCCTGATGTGGCCGTGGGTGGTGACGTAGATGCGGGAGAGCGGGGAGTTGAAGAGTCTGTCGGCGACGTGAGCCTTGACAGGCTCGAGGAGCGGGCCGTGGGCGGCAAAGAGCATGTCGAGAAAGAGGTCCTTCTTGGGGATGTTCCAGGTGTTGGAGACGCGGCGGTGGTGGAGCTGGACGTACCTGGGGGCGGGGGTGGAGGAGGAGGAGGAGGTGGAGGAGGGGGTGGTGTCGACGGGGGTGGCGGTGGTGGACGCGTGTCTGGCGGGAGAGGGGGCGGCACGGGCTGCGGCGGTGGTTCTTCTGAGGGCGTGTGTGGCGAACATGGTGTGTGTGGGTGCGGAGGGGGTGTGGGAGGGTGTGGGGGGGTGTGTTGGTGAAGACAGCGCAGGCCAGACAGAGAAGAGGCAGCAGCAGCCCCGGATCAACACCAGGCCGGCTTCACCACGCCTCTGCCAGGCCTCCGGCTCCACTATCGCTGCCTGCCGCTTATCGCCCCACCCCGCGGAAACATCGGTCTTCCCCTCCCCCTCGCGCAGACAGACCCACGCCCACAGACAGCCCTGTGTCCAAGAGACACACACATTCCGGGCAGCCGCCATTGGCTGGACCGTCCCCAACGCCCCCCGCCACCACCACCGCCGCCATCCACCCCATGTCCTCCGCTGCACACAAGAGACTCCTCAAGGAGGTGCACCAGACTGCAGACCCGGCGTCGCTGCCCGACTCCATCGTGTCTCTGCACCCCCGGTCGGAGTCAGACCTGCACAACTGGGTCGCCGTGATCCACCCGTCGGCGTCGTCGGGCTCGCTCTACGCCGCCGGCTACTTCAGGTTGCTCATCTGCGTGCCGCCAGCGTACCCGTTGGAGCCACCGCAGATCCGGTTCGACGTGGACAACCCCGCAGGCGCCGGCGCCGGCGCCAAGGACCCCATCTGCAGACAGATCCCACACTGCAACGTGGACTTCAAGACAGGCGAGATCTGCTTGGACATCTTGAAGCCCGACTGCTGGTCGCCCGCGTGGACGCTACAGACAGCGGTCTTGGCAATAGTGGTATTGCTGGACAACCAGGAGCCCGACAGCCCCTTGAACGTGGACATGGCCAACCTCTTCCGGCTCGACGACCAGACCGCCATCCGGTCCGTCATCAACTACTACGTCCACCGCCCGGTCTGAGCGCCGATTTACTGTATTTTATATTATTATTACTATCTTATATATATAAATCTTAGTAAAACACTTATTTCTTGGACTTGTCCTTGGCAGCAGCCTCCTTTAAGACCTTCTTGACAACCTTTTGTTCTTCAATGAGGAAAGCTCTGACGATTCTTTCCTTGACACAGTTGGCGCATCTGGAGCCACCGTATGCTCTAGAAACAGTCTTTTGTGTCTTGGAGATGGATGCGTAAGCTCTTGGTCTCAAGGTGGCGATACCTGGGAGGGCAACACCACAGTCACCACACTTTGGTCTGGTGGCCTTCTTCTTGAGGTGCTGTGCAACTAACTTACCACCTGGGGTCTTGACAACCTTGATTTGGTTAGACTTAGTGTTGTCTGTGGAAAGTGAAGGGGAGAAGGGGGTTATGTAATGTTAGTAATCAGATGCGATGGTGTGGGGCTTTGGGGCCGCGGGGCAGGGAGTCGTCGATGCAGGATGGAGGGGGGTGTGGTTTGTCGATCAGTCTTTCATTCTCTTGAACATTTGCGTGGTTTAGCACTTCTGTCGTCCGTTTGGTCAGCCTCATTCGACTGTTCTGTTTCTCCAGCTTCTCTGGTCTGCTCTTGCCAGCCCAGACGCCGAGGTTGTCTTGTTCTCTGGTCTTGACAAAAATTTTCACGTGTGGACGATTCAGAAATTACACCGTGATGCACCACTTGGACGTCTCGTAAAGCTGGGTCTTCGGCTGCTATAACATCAAGAGCATGCAGTTCGTTCTGTATCGTTCTGGTCGCTCCATTTGTCTACTTGTGCCATATTTCACTTTTTTTCAACATCCTGTATCTTCCGTCTCCCTTGCCGGGTTTCACTGGTTCTGTCTAGTACATACATGGGTTTCTTCTTCTGAAAGTAACTCTTTGAGCCATTTTGTCTAATCTGTGAAGTTTAGGGTCCTTAGAATTCCAAAGTCCTATCAAATCCCTGCAACTGGATCTTCAATGTGTCTCCATGTAAGCTCAAAATTCGACCTTGTGAGAAAATAGAGCTGTTAGTGAGAGCGCTGTGAGAATTCGAGCAGAGGCCCACGGCCACGCGGGGAGGCAGGCCAGGACGGGAAAGCGAGAATGGAGGACAAGAGAAGGAGAAACGGGGGGGCGCGCAAGGTGAGGTGCGCGGGTGGTTTCCAAGAGCGTGTTTTGCAGGCAAAGTGCGTGCAAGGACCTTTGCAATAACCCTCTTTGTAAGCACGTGATGGATCGAAAAGGGTTAGCGTTGGGACGGACACTAAGAGTCATCTCCGTCATAAGGGGTGCCAGATGGCACAGGCAGGGACAGTGGCAGGGACAGTCGCAGAGGCAGTGACAGAGGCAGATAGATGGTAAGGCGAGTTACTAAACAGGCAGCTATATAGACTATCGAGGGGCGAGAGGGTCCGTGGATACAGTAAAACCGGCTCAATGCATCAGCCTAGTTCTCGACGGCAACAAGCTCGACCTCGAGGTCGACACCCAATGGCAAGTCGACGACGGCGACGCAGGATCTGGCTGGCTTGTGGGCGTTGAAGTAGGTGGAGTAGACCTCGTTGAACTTGGCGAAGTTGGCCATGTCCTTCAAGAAGACGTTGACCTTGACGATGTTTTCCAGCTTGGAGTTGGAGTCCTCGACAATGGCCAGGGCGTTCTTGAGCACCTGGTCGGCCTTGGCCTTGATGTCACCCTCGATAGGCTTCCCGTCTGGGGTGTAAGGGATCTGGCCGCTGACGTAGACAAAGCCGTTGGCTCTGATGGCGTGGGAGTAGCAGGCGGCAGCCGGAGGTGCGTTCTTGGAGTTGATAGGGGTGACTTTGGAGCTCATGGTTCTGTGGAATTGCTTGGCGATTGAGGTGGTTCTGAACATGCTTGGCGTCGGTGTGTGTCAGGGGCGGGACGGGGGTTGCCAGGGGGTATTTAACAGGCCACGGCGCCGCCTGCTGCTGGTAGCAGTGTGCCGACGGTTATGAGGAGTGCCGAGGGCGACCTAAGCGCCGAGGCCCGGGTGGGGGAGAGGAGCCCCGGCGGCCACTATCGGCCGCACCTTGCGGTCCTCGGCGGCGGCGATCTGGCTGATTGTCGGATTGCCGCTACGGGGGGTGGTTGGTGGTGTTTGCGGTGATGTTTGTGCACGTGTGGCAGACGGGGCCAGGACTTGGACGTGGACGTGAGCCGGTGTGGCGCCGGCGTCTGCGATAAGCAGGCCCCTGGGGCTGACAGGCCCTCAAGAGGAACCTGCGAGGTGCCGGACCCTCCGCAGGCCGTCTGGACTGCACAGTTCGCATCTGTCGGTACATTTGCTGCTGCACAAGACTATATACACGCTATACACAGGACGCCGGGGCGGTCGCTGGCGTCGGGTGGGACCCTCATACGCCCTTTGGCGGGCTGAGGCCCTTGGCGTCGAGCCCCTCGACGACTTCGCCCGTCAACGGCTGCGTCTTCTCAAGCTCGGCGTAGATCTGCTTCTGCTTTTCGTAGTCCTCGAGGTTCGCCTGCTGCTTCGTGTTGAGGGCCCGTCTCTCCATCCTGGCCCGGTCTTTGATCGGGCCCTCCTGGAGTTGCTGTGCAAAAAGGGGAACGTTAGTGCTCGGTTGTCTAGTGGACGCGTGGACGCGTGGACAGCGGCAGCAGGCTGTCTGCCCTGCTCTCTGCGTTATGTACATACGTCTTTCTCGTACTCAGCCATGAAGTAGACGCCGCCAATCGTCGCTGCTGAAAGCAGTGTGCTCAACGCAAACGTGATCTTGGATGCTCTCGACATAGCACGCGGTCTGGTCTGCAATGATTTTCCTGTAGTTGCTTCTCCTCCTCTCCAGCACAAGCATGGGCTGACCAGACACAGCACCCATCTTCTTGCGCCGATTCATGTAGCCTCCGACACGAGGATCAAACCCCGCACAAAGAGAGACCCGCTCGCCTCGCTACTTACAGCTTTTTTTCACAGTGTTGTCCCGTTGCGTAGAGAATGAATACACACACGACATATATATATACATAGGAGAGAAAGCTTTTGCTGATGCTGGGGCTACCTGTTTTCGTCGCTGTCTAGCATCATGATGGTGGTCTTGGTGGTCTTCTTGGCTCGTAGCTCCTGATCGTCGTTCTTCTCTGTCCAGATGGGGTCGTCCAAGAAGTAGAGCCAGGAGATGGAGGACCAGGAGGAGATAACGCCGACGGCGCAGTAGACGCTGTAGATCATCAACCTGAAGAACTCGAGTCGCTTCAAGAGCTGAAAGTTTCTACTCTGGATGTCGAGCAGCTGGATGGTGATGCACATGGGGGCAAAGCACAGCATGTAGATCAAGTTGAGGCGGTCCAAGACCACGACGCGTGTGGTGATTTTGCGGGAGAAGTGCACCACCTCGCTGAAGCTGGTCTGGAAGACAATGAACCAGACAAAGGTGATGAGACTCTTGAACATCCACTCTGCGGAGCCGTACAAGAGCGGGAAGAGCGAGACGTAGCCGGCAGACGTGAGCATCTGGAACGGCGGGAGCAGTCTGCGGTCCTGGCAGACGACAAACGACAAGGGCACGATGATGAGCATGATGGCCTTCTCGTGGACGTGCCAGCCAAAGAGGAAGGAGGAGTAGGCGCAGAGGGAGACGGCGCCGATGAAGCGCTCGAACTTGGGCTGGAAGAACAAGGGCACCAAGGCCATGATCTGGTAGAAGAGGGTCAAGAGGAAGGTGTGGTTGGGCTCGATCTGCGGCAAGAAGGAGAACTGCACGTCGCCGACAATGCCTCTGGTGAGCGACTGGTTGAGGTCCGCCGCGGCGGGGGACTTGTGGAAGAGTGTGTAGAGGATGGGCAGCCGCTTCGCCATCTGGATGAGCAGGCGGTCGACGAGGGAGTAGAGGGCCCAGATGTTCGGGGCCCAGTAGGCGTGGGTCAACCCCCGCGAGAAGGGGAAGAGGCGTGCAAAGAGCTGCGGCAACACGCCGTAGTAGGCAAAGGGCCCGAAGGCCACGGCGAAGACGGCTAGCACGGTGGCGCCGAGCTTGGCGAGGTTGGTCCAGTTGACGATGCGCAGCACGCCGCGGACAGACGTGCACTCCGAGGCCGGGTTGAGGCAGTACGCGGACAGGAGGAACACGAAGTAGGCCGGGGCGACGTAGAGGAAGATGTGCTTGAAGCAGAGCAACACGGCGAACCAGAAGCCGCACGCCACGTGGCGCCCGAGCTTGGCGCACACGAGCGACAGCACCAGGATGCCGAAGAGGAACCCGTTGTACTGGAAGTGGATGTGGTCGATGATGAACAGCCCCGGCGACAACACCAGCGACGCCGAGATCACGAAGTTGCGCCGCTTCTCCCGCCCCGTGGTCGACGTGTCGATGAACCACTGCAACGCCACAAACAACACCACCTCGCTCGCTATCACCGTCGTGCGCTGGAACACCACCGTCGCCATCCCGTACTGCCCCACCGCCACCAGCTCCACGCACCCGTCCGCCGCCACCCGGGCCGGCACAAACCTCGACAGCACCCACTCGAAGTACGCAAAGAACGGCGGGTAGTCCAGCGTCCACTGGCTCGTGTGCTCCGTGTACCACTCCCGCAGCGGCAGCAGCGCCGTGATCGACAGCCAGTTGCGGTGCACGTCAAAGTCCGTCGAGTGGTACGTCGGGAACAGCAGCACCTTGAGCAGCGTCGACGCCACCCAGATGTTCCACAACGAGTAGTTGTATCCAGCCCCGCCGCCCACCCCTCCCGTCCCCGTCTGCCTCTGCCTCTGCCCCTTCGTCTGCTTCTTCGTCTGCATCTGCATCTGAATCTGCGTCGTCATGCTGTCGTACCGACTCTGTTTCCCCTCCTCTGCTCTCCAATCCTCCTTCTGTCGCAACCCGTCTTGTCCTGGCTCAGCTTTCTTCTGTCTGTCTGGCCACAGAGCCGCCAGATCCCCACGTCGCCATTCATGTCGCCACCGTCCCCGCCTTCACGTGCGACTTCCGCTTTGGGCCTCGCCCCGCCGGCGTCACCTTACGTCTCTCCGGCGAGACCCCGGCCAGGGACACGGCGGCGGCAAGGACGCCGTTGACGGGGGCAGAGCTATGGGTAGCAGACAGCAGACAGCAGACAGCACAGCAGACAGGGTGATGGGTGATGCTGGAGGCAACGAAAAACCCGTTGTTCTTCCCCCCACCCCCCAACATAAGTTCCGGTTTTAGGCTCGGCGGGGTCCTCACGTCATCCCACCGCATCGGGCAGGAACCACAGACATATCCTTATCACCCACCACGGTTGACCGTCTTTTGCTGCTCCCACAGGCTCTGCAGACACGTTTCGGAGACACTGCTGCTCGACAACATCTCCTCCGAGGCTCTGGCGTGGTGGCTTGCACACAGCACAGCTCGAACATCGCCTCATCGCCCCATCGCCCCATCGCCCCCATCCCCTTTCCCCCGTCTGGTGCCCCCAGTCTGGAAGAAAACCCCTCTTCCCCCTTCTGGCCCGCTTGCGTGCGTCTGATAACAGCAGCCAGGTCTGAACACATCTGCACCGCATCTGCTAGGACGACCCGACGGATAAGAAACACACAGACACGGATAGCGTAAATGCCGTACGTCCCCTCCCCGAGGAAAAGGAGAGCTTCCCAGGACGGCGGCCACGACACGAGTGGTGACGTCGTCCCGCCAGCACGGGCTGCCTCCGGTGAACAGCAGCCGGCGACAGCCACAGACGTCTTGACCAGTGTCGACAGACAGCTGTCGGCATGCAGCATCCCGCTGGCCGGGCGGTTGAACGAGGAGACCTGCGACCAAACGAGCTCCACGGCGGCTCTCGCCTCCGAACAGGCCCACAGCAGGAGCAGTCCGTGTGGACAGCAGTTCGACGGACACGCAGTCGGGTTTGGCGCCGACCCAGCGTTCCCCGGCAACAGCTTGTTCTCAGGCGACGAGGACAACGTGCCGCTGTCCTTGTCGTTCATCAGAAAGCCGTCCAGGTCTTCGAGCATGACCGTCGACGTCGACCGCATAATGAAGCAGAACACCCTGATGAACTCCCGCTCCTTCGAGCTGCTACCGACAGAACCAGTGCGTGACGTCTTGGCGGAACACAGCAACAGCATACCGATTGCTCCCGGCGATGATACCCCGTTTCCGAACGACGAGAATCCGGTCTCCCCCGGCTCCCCGCTCTCCCCGCTCTGCTCCCAGACAAACATCGACACAGAGACCTTCAACACCAACTACAACAACAACTACTCGTACCCGCTAATAAGAAAGAAGTCAGGCGAGCTTGTCAAGTCGTCCTTGAAGCTCAACAACGCATTCCAGGCCTCGGGCGCAGTGTCCCTGCCTTCAACCCCAACCTACAAGCAGGTTCACTTCGGAAACAGCATAGCCATCAGGTATTTCGACCAGAAAGATAAACCGAACTCAATTAGCGCTGACAACTCTCCGTACAATTCGGATCTAGACGATGGCATGTCCGATAACGAACTACAAACTGGTGTGTATAGTGACGACGAAGACGATGATGATGATAATGATACCAACAACGAAGGTACCGATAGCGTAGATTACTACGGTTTCTCGCAGGACGATGGCAATGATGATGGCAATGATTTCAAAATGACCAGATGCTTCTGTGAGAAACTTTATAGGGTTTCCAAAAAGCTGGTGGAATCAGACACCCCTGTGAATACTGAAAAATTCAAAAACGTTATGAAAAACTGGAATCTGGATACTTCTCAATTCAAAGCCCTTTCCTACAGGGACCAAATTGATTGCGAGGTTCCAGTATTCTTGGAAAGGTGTTTCCTAAACTTGGACAAAACTTTGATAGTCGGACAGATTGCAGTGAAAAATATCAGCTTCACCAAGATTGTCAAAATCAGATACTCCTTTGATAATTGGTTCACAATAGTCAATGTAGACGCAAAATATACCTCGGATATCCCAAGGGTGCTGAAACGGGCTGGTTACGATCGGTTTCTTTTTCAACTCTCAACTCCTGTACTATTATCAATGTATTTCAAAACAAACCCAAACTTCCTAAACTTGGCTCCAAATTTCGAATTCTGTATCAAATATACTTCAGGTGGTCAAGATTTTTGGGATAATAATCACTCAAGAAATTACAGATTGTCTTTCAACCACAACAATTTCCTCAAATTGAATAAAGCCGCATCTCCAACCCCAAAGAAGACAACTTCTTTCGATGACAGCTACTTTTCTTTCACCCCTAAAAATGTTAGACAAAGTACCGATACAAAGGTTGCAGACTCTCAAGTTCCTTCGATTCCTTCTCCTTCAGATTATATACCCAATCAAACCTTTTCATCACCAACTTCATCTTCAAATCAACTGCATCCTCCTCGGTCTTCTTCGAATTCAAGCTTGAATTCACATACTAATTCGACTTTGAGTCCACCAGCGACCTTGAAAAAGTCAAGAAGTTTTGACCGGAGAAACAGTATTAAAAGTTTGATCGGATCTCCGGAATTTCTAGTCAGAGATAAGGACAAATATAAGAGCAATGGTAGCACTAACTCTGATAATAGTGAACCTAACTCAATTGACTTGAATCGAGGAGGCCTCAAAAATAATTTCAAAAACAGTGGTAACCAGTTACCATCTAGTAATAGTCAGTTGAAAAATGAAAATGAAAATATTCTTGTAAAGCTGAAAGAACTGGAGCTCAATCCAAAGGAGGCAGGGAAGACCTCTTTAGTTCTTCCAATGACACTAAATACGTCAAGCTCATCGTCTAGGATTATTAATGGTAATAATCCCACGTTGAAAGACAGCACCGAATATCCATCACTTGAGAAAAGTGAAGATTCAAATAGTACGGTGGATAACCAAGGCCTCAGAAAACCACCTGGAGGCGCTGATACTGAAAATGGAGGTAATAGTGAAGGACTCATCTCACAGCCTGGTTGGAAAGGTGTCGACTCGGAGACTTATAAAGATTTATTAGAAAAATATTGTTTTTTCAAAGGGCCTAGCACAGTGTCATCTTTCTTGGCAGATGAACAGGAAATGAATGGTAACAATTTGTACGATGATAAATTTTATTAATTAAGTATTAACGAAGTATGTAAGCTTCATTTATTTACTATATATATCAAGTCACGTCAGTTTAGGAAAAAATTATTATTAGCTTCTAGAAAATAAAAATGGCCTTTATACGTTTACTCAGTGTAGAAGATTTTGGTACTACAGCTTTCTCTTCTTGAGTACAGGTTGATCTTCTTCTTCTTCCTCCTCTTCCTCTTCTTCCTCATTATCACTGATCGCATCAACAAACTCGTCCTCCACTTCCTCGTCAGAGTTGATCTGATCGTACTTGGATTTTAGACCCTTCATTTTTCTTGTTTGTAGTCTACTCAAATCTTGAGTACCAACGTGAACCTTGGCAACTTGATCACCAACTAAATCTGTCTTGACGTTCTTTCTTTCCTTTGGTTGCAATTGCTTTGGCACTCTCATTGCCTCCTTCTCTATTTCAGGATCAGCATGCTGCACTCTTCCTATCTTGAAGTTGATTCTTGGACCAGTTTCTTCCAACTCTATTCTAGCCAACTTAGGTTCATTTGATTTGTACGTCTTCAACTTGTATACTCTGAAGTACACCAATGGCAATTTGGAAACGGCAGTATCGTTGTCATCTTCCTCAACTGCAGAAACAGAAACCACATGCTGTAGTCCGGCAACATCCTGGAGATTCGATTGCTCACCGTGGAACATATCTAAAAACAAGGACTTGATTTGGATGAAAGTTGGATGTATGTCGAAAATATGGCCTTGGAAAGCAAACAAGGGTTTCAAACCCACTTGGAATGTCGTCTTTTTGAAATCTTCAAATAATTTGTAATCGGCCATAGCTTGTAGCTCAATCATATCATAAACCTTGTAGTCGAAAGTTCGGATGAAGGTCAAGTTATTTGGTCTCTTCTTGTTGTTCGTAGATAAAACTAATAAAGATGCATCATTCTTCTCACTTAGGAACTCTAAACTTGAAGAGTCTTCAAATGGTAGAATCGAATTCTTTTTTGTGAAACGTTTGATGAAGGGCTTTTTGAGGGCACTCAAATCAACCGTTATATCATGTAAAGCTTTATTCGATGTGTTGCCTGGTATGAAAAGTGCAGTTTTGGTATTCTCCACAATTTTGGACTCCTTTTTCTCTATCGCACGTTTTGAACGATTGTTCTTAGGTTTGGTGGATCTAATCATTCTTTTATGTCGTTTGTGTGAATCACAGTAGCTACTATCTTCAAGAAATGCAAAGTACAGCTCTTAACCTTCCTATCTATCTCTATATTGAATGAGTGAAAATTTTGAAATAAAAAAACTTCCGAAAAAAGAAAAAAAATATCTTTTTCAGTCTGCTTACGTAACTAAGTAGTTTTGATATTTTTGATTTATTTTTTATTTACCCGGAATTTCCTCGAAAGGATGAAAACGAAAACGAATATAGGTAGTTTGAGCTCTCCTGTCACGAAGAATAACGACAGAATGCTTGCCTGAAATTCTAAGAAAAGAGAAGCATTACAACACTAAACTTTATTATCTCAAGGTTTGCTGTTGAGGGTCTCAATTCAATGGAGCAACTGAAATTTACCGCAAATAGGTTCAAGAACACCGCCGCTACTGAGAATAGCAATAAACAAGGACAGCATGAAAACAGTCAACTATTGGCCAACAACAATGAGAATACATTGAAAACACATTCTCAAGCACCTCTTCTTGACACTCCACATTATTCACTCAGCAATCACTATTGGAAGTTGCCAGAACTTGAAGATGGCGAGTCCGTTGTTTCATTTGAGGCAGCCACTGATTCTATTGCAATCCTGATAACCTCTTCCAGGGTTTTAATATATGACTATCAATCCTTCGAGAAAAGGCCGTATACTTTTCAATTTAGATATAACTCCAATGATTATAACATACCTCCTCTCTGCTCTCTTCTTCCAAATCCTTTAAATGCTCTTAAACCGGATTTGGTCATAATAGAACCAATCTCGGGCGCTTTACATTTCTTTGAGGCGATCAAACTAGCGCCCTCTTTGCGCTTATTGCAAAACAAGCTACAGGATAAAATCTCACTTCATAATGCCGAATTTTTAACGAGAATGCAGCTATTTGAAGACAACTGTTTGCTTGTGACAACTTCACAAAAAAGAGTTATATACGTCACATTTAAGGACCAGTTTGGAGACTTGTCAATAAACTATTTTCAAGTTTACAATAATAGACCTTTGATAAGCTTCATGCTGTCTAAGACTTACAGCATCAAAGAATATGCAAACTCTAGCCACATAGTTTCTGTTAAGTGTGCTGATGTTTCTCCTGTCATGAAAACCTTGATTGTTTTGGAGTCTACCGGCCATGTAACATTTATTGATCATTTGAAAACTAGCACAACTTTTACAACGAAATCGAGTTTTAACTTAGATCTAATTTTAAAGGGCTCTAATTTGAAGTTTATGGATTTCCAATTTGTTCTTCAAAAGAACATAGGTATTTTCTTGGTTCTTGATCCAGAGACCAATTCACTCTTTAATGCCTATTTCGACTTTTGTGATGAGAAGTCTGATCCAGTCAATTTGTACTCATCAGTTATTTCCTCAATTCCTAAATCAGAATCTATCGTTAGTCCGAAATTATTTCTATTAGAAGGTGAAAATTCTCTCCTGACACAAAATAATAACCGCTTGATTGTTTCGAGTCTCAATCATTCAAAGCTGCCTCATGCATGGACTGAAGTTATAATTCTCAAGCAGTCTGTGCATATATATTCTGCAGTCAGGATCGAGTCTCTCTCAAATACTATTGTGTTGGCAACAGACAAGGGTCTAATCTTGTTTGAGCTGAAATCTTTAGGGGATTCCAGTAATACACAAGCTTATGTTAAAGAACACCTTCTACAATATTTGAAATTTTCACAGTCTTCCTCACCAGTGGTATTTTCTTTGAAGGAGACTTTACTACCGATAACACAAGATGATATCAGAAATGTCCTCAACCAAGTTCTAGATGAGTTACTGGAAGACAACTCAAATGCAATAAGCACAGATCTAAGCGTGGATGAAAATTTATTTCAAAGAGTTGAGATGGTGAAAAAGACAGTTGTATATGTTTCTCAGAACTACGAAATTAACGAAGATGAAAAGATGAGAGTGAAACTACTAGATACTTGTGAGCTGCTGTCATTGACCAGAAAATTTTTTGAGCTCATCATAGATAGAGATTTGTTTGAGGTTGTTTCGACCATACTGAAAGAAATGAAATTTTATGGAAAGATTGACTACTATTTTCAAAAAAACCCGAAAAATATTCTTCTACTTATCTCAGAGTATTTGAAGCTATCTAAAAATGTCGGCAATGAAGTGCAACTTAAGAATTTAACATCACTTTTGAGTGATCTTTTCGTCGACGCATTGATCAAATTGGATGATGATATCAAAGAATATTTGAACAATTCTGGAATATCAACCATATTTATAGATCATTATGATTTGATAAGCAATATTGATGACGTCACGCGCATGGTCTATAATTTAAAACTAACGGAAGAGGAAATGATTTTTAACTACGGCGAAATATTAATCGGACTTTGTTGCTTCCTTTACTACACTACCAACGAGATAATTGCTTACTTGAATTTGCACAACACGTCAAACGCTTATGATGATCATTTGGCTAAATATTCAAAACTGCTCGACTCTCACAAAGACAAATGGATTCATAGTTTCATTGTACTGAAAAAACAAAATGACATAATTCCCCTCGTGAACAAATATGATGACTTTCAGTCATTATCTGCTTTACTTGAGAGTAAAAGAGAGATCATTCAAAATTTATACAATACTCAAGAGATATCGGACATTGAATTTGCCAACTTGTCTGCCGACATCGAAATCGAATTTGACGAGTACTTTGATCAGTACGAATATACCTTTGCGAAGTCGTTATTTCTTCACTATATCCATTGTAATAAGATTGATATCCTTTTGACATGTTTTGAGAAACATTCAGATCTCTTGGACAAATTTTTGTCATCAGATATTAAGTATTATGATTTTGCCTGGATTCAAGACATCAAACTTCAGAGATTCGACAGCGTCAGCAATGATATGTCTCTTTACCTTTCTGAAAGACTCAACAACCCCATTAAAGCTAAAAAGATTCAAACCAGTATAGCCAAGCTGGCCACCCTCTGTGGCACTCAAGACGATGAACTGCGGTGCACGCGTTTGAAAGGATATGATTGTTCCTTATCTCTCCTTTCTATTCAGCAATACGTTTATTTTCAACTGAAAAACTTAGGATTATTTAGAAAGGATTTTGATACGACAAGTTTATTCAAGACTCCTTACCTCACACAGAATAATTTTTGTTATTTACCTACTGAGGTGCAAAACACATTCCAGAACTTATCAAAAAATATCTCGGTGAGCGTGAGCGAAATTATTGACTTTATATCTTTGGCATCATTCCCAACAAATACTTCACTAGCCCAGTTGTCATTAGGAATGAACCAATGTGATACGGAAGTTGAAGGAATTGCGCAAGATTTTTCCCTCAATGAAGATGACATAATTGAGAATGATGGCTTAAAAAGTCTCGCTAGTGAGTTTATTATCACTACTTACATCAAGTTATTCTCCTTCCTGAAAAACTATGTTCCTTTGAAGCATAAAAGCAATCTTCTTGAAACGGTGGACGCAGACGGGCCAACACTTGAAAAAAAGGCTTGGGCCAAGATTTTGCTGAGGAGGTTGATATTAAGGAAGGATTTAACATCCTTGATAAGTACTGTTCTTCCACTGGTTCAAGCTGAGGGTGACAGTATCAACCTCTCTCCGGAAAATTTGATTTGTACATCAGAGGAACTAAGAGGTATTGGAATTAAAAACACTGATGCTTGCTTGGATTTTGAAAAGGAAAATGAACTTCTCAGAAGACACCAATTGAATGCAGAGATGTAGATTAAATAATTTTAGGTAATAAAATAGATGAACACCAAATCGCAAAATGGGGCGGATTTATTCAACTCCCGTGTCTTGGAGACGTGATAAGTATTAGCAAAAATACAACTCCGAGACGGGGAATTGAACCCCGGTCCCCCGCGTGACAAGCGGAAATTCTAGCCACTAAACTATCTCGGATAAGATTTGTTGTATTTTGCGCAAGCCCGGAATCGAACCGGGGGCTCAACGATGGCAACGTTGAATTTTACCACTAAACCACTTGCGCTTCTATTGATGACCAAATAATACCAATAGATTTGACCTGTTCAGTTTTTATGAGTTTTGTAACATTATTTGGAGCTTACCTCCATTCCGTAATTTGCTATTGTTGAGATATGATGCCAAAGCCAATAGGAATCTGTTGAGATAAGATGCCGAAGCCAATCATGATCGAGGGATAAGAGATAAGAATCTTATCATGATAAGGTATCTTAGTGTTGAGATAAGTGTTGTAATCTAGCTATTCTATTATGAATATCCATTGTATATGTTCACTTTTTCTTATGTTTGTTGCTTATTAATATATAACTAATATAACTAGCCTACAAACTAATATTCTCAAACATAAATACAAGAGACAAACCTCTTGTATTTATACACTTACACCTTCGGTTAAACTTGCCATTATTCATTTATCATGGCGGCTAACTTTCCAGTTTTAGATTACTTAAGATGCCTTATCATGATAAGACTCTTATCTCTTATCACTCAATCCTTATTGGCCTCGGCATCTTATCTCAACCCTAAGATACCTTAT
>NW_017566990.1:208919-225548 GCF_001661235.1 Pichia membranifaciens NRRL Y-2026
GAGTCTTATCATGATAAGGCATCTTGAGTAATCTAAAACTGGAAAGTTAGCCGCCATGATAAATGAATAATGGCAAGTTTAACCGAAGGTGTAAGTGTATAAATACAAGAGGTTTGTCCCTTGTATTTATGACTGAGAGTAATAGTCTGTATGTTAGTTATATTAGTTAAATATATAAATAAGCAACAAACATAAGAAAAAGTGAACTTATACAATGGATATTCATAATAGAATAGCTAGATTACAACAGAATCGAGTGTTGAGATAAGATGCCAAAGCCAATCATGATCGAGGGATAAGAGATAAGAATCTTATCATGATAAGGTATCTCAGTGTTGAGATAAGATGCCGAGGCCAATAAGGATCGAGAGATAAGAGATAAGAGTCTTATCATGCATGATAAGGCATCTTGAGTAATCTAAAACTGGAAAGTTAGCCGCCATGATAAATGAATAATGGCAAGTTTAACCGAAGGTGTAAGTGTATAAATACAAGAGGTTTGTCTCTGTATTTATGACTGAGAGTAATAGTCTGTATGTTAGTTATATTAGTTATATATATAAACAAGCAACAATAATAAGAAAAAGTGAACATATACAATGGATATTCAAAACAGAATAGCTAGACTTCAACTTATTGACTTCGGCATCTTATCTCAGCAATAATACGTTAAGAATAAACAGACTTCAACACATATGGCTGCTCGAACTTAAACATCTGTAGATGGAGTAAAACCATGATTTGCGTACTATCCTTCAAATTGTTGAAGTGAGCACAGATTTCTCTCTCTGAGCAATGTTGTAGTATTTTCATTAGAAGACTTGCTCACTGAAGCGTCAAAAGCTTTATTGAACATACCAAGAAGTTGATAAGAGGTGATCTGGGAATAATCGGTCTTTATCATCTGAAGCAACTCATATCCGGACACAGCTTCAAACTGGTACTTCATCAAGATTTTAGATGAACCATAATTCATCAGCACAGCTTGAACAGCATTATTCAAAGTTAATCAAAGATTCAGAACCAAGGAGTCGTCCGCTGTTTCAGCTTCAGATAACATCATATCTCCTGATGTGAAGAAGACATCAAGGCCAGCACCTTGAACAGCAGCAAGCATGTATGTATTATTATACCACTTTGAATAATTGATCAACGAATAAAGTTTCATACTCTCACCTTGAGGACAAGTGAGAGCAAAATGATTCATAACCAGTATATCTTGTATTATGTTTTTTGCTTATTTTTATTATAACTTGCATAACTTACTTACGCACTAATACCTCTAAAGGTCAAAGCTCTTGTATCTGTATACTCATCACGTCGGTTAATCGTTCCAGTTTAGATTCATTTGATGCGTTGTCTTTATAAGGCTCTTTTACTATCTGTCTAGATAGCTTATCTCAACATTCTCGGCATTGTTTATATCGAAATCATAATCGGCTTCGGCATCTTATCTCAACAGATGGTATTTCCATTTTATTACGGCATTAATTATCTGATTTTGTTGCTTAATTCTTATACACATAATCAGTACAGCTTACCATCAAGCTTTATTCATATACTATCTATACCTGTTGAGATAAGATGCCGAAGTCAATATCAATAAATTAGAGAAAGAGGCTTATTAAAGACAAGGCATTAGAAAAGAGCCTTGTAATGACAAGGCATCAAGTAATCTAAAACTGGAAAGATTAGCCGACGTCATGAGTGTATAAATAGGAGAGGTTTTGTCTCCTATCTGTGTTTAGAATCATTAGTTATTAAGAGTTGTATAAGTTGTTTTTAAATAAGCAACGAACATAAGAAAAAGTGTACATATACAATGGATATTCATAATAGAATAGCTAGATTACAACAATACCGAATAATCTTCCCGGTTTAGGAAATCTTCTATGTTTTGTGATGATTTACTGCTGCAGTTTCATATTTTTTTCTATCCCCAAATCTTTTATTTCTATTGCTTATAACTACATGATTACTACCTTTGGCTTCCTATTTTAAACTACTGGAACCATCCTGCCTCAAGTTTGAATGACCACTTCAAATAAGTTAAAAAATCATTGCACTCTAGATTGCCTGAAAAAATTATTCTTTTGAGGGTCAAAACATGTTACCGCATGTTATTAAGTCTTGCACAAAAAAATGTTGCTCCATTCTGTACATTGAGGGCGGAATAAATCAATTCAGTGAGTTGAGTCAATTTGAGCAACCTAGGCTAAAATTGTAATGATGAAATTTGGATGAAGTTACATTTTTCCTGATAATTTTTTTTTGACCAGGGTTTTTGGAGTTTAATCTAGCACTACATAGAAACGCTCTCAACTAAGAATGGAATAATTCCTACCCTTTTCTCTTATTTAAGATTCTCTAAAACTTGCTAAAATAATCTTCGGCTTAAACTGATGGACTTCCTGTTTGGCTTCTCAACTACAAAGCATTAACTTAAAATAACAGTGTAAAAAAAGATGATATGATGTCCGTTGCGTTTTACGGTGAGATTACAATGCAGTTTTCGGCATAATAAACAGACAAAATCAAAACAAAAAGTGTGAATAAGGATGAATCTCGGAGAAAATATCAAAAATTAATTACTTTCAAATGTTTTGATACAGTGTTAAGCGTTACATGCTCATAGACCAATTCAGTTTTGCTAACAATTTTCAGCGATTGATGCATAACCTCAACTGAACAATGTAGGTAAAACAGTTCTACCAAAATCTTTTGATGTAATGTTTTGGGCTTAATTCTTCCAAACCTTTGCAATAGTTTATAACGAAAAGATGAGGAGTTTCGTAAACATTAGTAATATTGCACCGTTTAATATTTTTTTGCTTTTGTTATACACATTTAAGTCTCGGTGTTTTTTCTGTATATTTTCTTTACTTGGTTTTTTTGAGACATTTGCTGCATAGAATTCAGCTGTATTCAATACTAAGAAACTTTTCAAATTATTAGAAGGCAACAAGAAGTAAGAAAAAAATACCACTGGGTACACCCAAAAATCTAGGTGAAAATAGCATATTGTGGGTAATGAATGATTACTTGATTAGTGCAGAGAGTAAATTCAGCTGAGAAGATTACCGTGAAAACCAATGGGCAGAATTTGACGATATCTAGCAGTATTAGCTGGTAAAATGGGTGTCCGTAATGTGGAGTCTATTACGCCAAAATAATAATGGCTACTGATGACATTACAAGCTCACATCAACTTCGGAGCAGGATGTCTGATTTTCGTTCTTCGTAGATTACTTAAAGAAATAATCATTGGGCAAATGTTCTAATAGGCTGTAATTTGTGAAAATAAATAATGATCTATCAATTTGCTGGAATTTTTGAACATCTCTGAAACCCAACTTACCGTTGAACGGGGACTGCCAATTTTAAGAAATCTTGAAGTTTAATTACAGCTTTTTTTACCTACCAAATTAAGTATTTTTTATCTGCATAGCAAGAAGTGAAACTTGTCTTTTAAACTCAGAGGTTTGGTAATATGGAAACTGTAATTTTCCAGGGTCGTCGAAGTGCAATCAAGCCCTTTTTCTATTCTATTTATTCTTCAAAAAAACCGTATTCACCATATAAAACTTTTGTGGTATAATTCAGTCAAACAATTCCACATCACCAGGCTGTCCGTTTACTATAAATAATTTATTCATACGGTTGATAAAGGGATTGGTTTTTTTAAAAATTGCAGCTCTATCAAAATTGTTTTTTATTGATTCAACTAAACCTTCATGCTTATTGTTTTTTCCCTTGTCCATACATGATTTTATATTATACTATTTGAGTGGTTTTCTTATGCTTCAATGATAATGAATGTTGTTAGAATGCCATGATTGATAAGAAACGACGCATAAGCAACTAGTTATAGGAGCAATAGGAAGCGATTGCAAGACACAGTTCAGAAGCCATAAGATTAATCTAAAACTGGGAATACTGACCGACTCAAAAATTCTCTAAAAATAAAATTCTTTTCCCTTGTATTTGTATGTGGGTATTCAGTTAGTAAGTTGTATAAAAATATATAGTAAGTAGGTGAGGCACATAGCAGTAAGTTTTAGATTTTTATAGATATATTAGCAAGAAAAATTAAACTAAAACAATGAAATTTCTCAACTGCACTGTATTCGTTATAGCAAACCATCAATTCAAAAGTTGGCAATGAAAAATTCAGTAATTGTGATTGGGGGATACTTACATAAGAAATTTGTCCAAGTTTCGTATCTGCAAACATCTGTGGATGTTTTGACTATCGGTGAAAGAATCAGATGTTTTTATGAGCAAGCCCTCTTTAGCTTTAGTTTTTGCTTGCGTAGTATTAAGCGGAGAAATTGTGGCTGGAGCACAAACTGGTCAATCTGTTTTCGATAACAACTATCTCTACTATCAACGAGAAACAGTCAAACCCTTTTTTGGTAGACCCCCAAAATCCACGATGTGTACTTGTGAGATAAGATGTCGAAGCCAATAAGGAAAAAGAGATAAGAGATAAGAGCCTCAGTCAATAAGGATCTAGAGATAAGTTATGTACCGAGAAGAGATAAGAACCTTATAATGAGAAGGCGTCTAAGTAATCTAACGCTGAAAAGATTAGCCGACGTCATGAGTGTATAAATACAAGAGTTTTGCCCCTTATATTTATATTTGGAAGTGGTAGTTTGTAAGTTATATTAGTTATAACTTATTAAGCAATAAACATAATAACAGATACTACTAGTAATGGATATTTTACCTAGAATAAACAGACTTCAACAGTACTCCATTTTTTGGTCAAATAGTGGTAGTCTTTTCTGTAACCATTTCTGACCTAAATTTTTCTATTCCTCATCTATAATTCTTCTTTGTCTGAGTTAAGTAACAAGATTCTCATTTTGATCACCACTAAACTTCCTGTTGCTTTCATTGAAGTTTAGTTCAATCATCACACTGTTTGGAATGTGATTCATATCGATTTTCCCAAGCTTCATCATTTTTATCTTTTGACCCTTTTCAAAACGGATGTTCTATCGGAATGTGCACTTTATTATTTATATTAAGTTCCCACGGGAAGCAACTGAGTTGTACTGCACCCATCCATTTTGAAGTTGTTGTGGTAGGAAAGAATAGATTCAAAATGTTGATCTTTATTATCAACTGTGAAGAGCTAGCATTCACATAGGCATTGAGAAACTTATAAAATAAAAAACTTTGACTTTTGAGGCTTTAAACTAAAGCATATAGCTTAAGTAAAAGCTTTTGTTGAATTAGATCGATTTAGTGCTTTTCAGAAGTCGTTTTTGACTCAAAGATAAATAACTCCTTATCCCCGAAACCTTTGAAAGAAACATCAGGAAGTTTTGCATCTTACAGAATTTTGTTATTATCATGCAATCGATTTGGCCGCTAAACGATTTTAGCTCTGTTCGGGTGGTAAAATCACCTCATCCAATTTGTTTTATTGAACTGAAGGCATCTATTGCAAGCTAATCAAATAGTAACGCAGGATTTTTAATCCAATCAAGTCAGCATTGAGGTGGATCTTAGCTATATTAAAATAACCAGAAAGTGTTTTTAGTTCATATGCTTTGCTCCAAAAAGAAGAGAGCAAAGATATTTAATAATAATAGCTGGTGGTTTAAAAAGCTGGATACAGGTTAAGTTAACTTTGAATCAGTTTAGCGTTTAGTTTAAAAAAACAAGTATCGGCACCCTATAAACCTTAAAATTTACTTAGTCTAAAAATAAATAGATTATAAGGAGATCGGAGAATTTCCCTCCAATACTTAGGCAGCATAACTAAATTCAAAAAATAACATCCTGCCAAATTGTTTTGCGACGCATTTCAGTCTACCCAGAAACTTTAGCTGTAATAATTTAATTTTACACTATGACAGAGTTTGACTAATGAAAGTACCCAAAATAGGGCATGCTCAGTTAATGGCAGCGTCGTTGCTATCCAAAGTTTATGGCTCATCGCCTGAAATAAAATTCGGTGACAATTGTGTCTCAAACTTCTGTTTCAGGATGAACAAATCGCTCAAAGTGGTTTGACTATTTTTCTACGCATAATGCTTGTATTCGGAGTTTTATAACGAGTTGAATAAATATGGCAGCTACAAATCTGTATCTCAAATCTTTTAATGCATGTTTTTTTTGCAGATCCAACTATAGCTTTGTGTACCTCTCGGTAACAAATGAGACTAATGGGTAGGCTCTAAATGAGCTAGACTTTTGCTGGACTTTTGATTCCGGTCTTTCTTTTGCACTACACATGTTTTTTACCTTCGCGCCATATTTTCATCTAGTTTTAACCCACATGGTTACAAAGGATAAGCCGAAGTTCTATATATTCGTCATAAATACTCTTGAGGAACTGAAGACATTTCCGTTTGAAAGTGGTGCTTCGGTTCGCTGCGATATGTTTTATGAGTATTTTTATCACTATGGATGGCTAGTGATAGAAAGTATTTTCAAGTTTTGGAGTAACAGGATCTTTGAATACTGATGTAAAATGCCTATTCAGAGAAAGTTTTGTGTAAGAATCTAGTTATGAAACATAAAATAAGAAATAAGAGAGATGGAGTGGATCTGTTAAAATTGCAGCTAAAGATTACAGTTGAGTATTTAAAATAAAATAGAAAGTATTAAAGAGTCGAAGCCCTTGACTATCTCAATCTTTTCCCTTTTCATACAATTAATGAATATCAGTTCTCCCACGTATTTTAAATGGTTTATATTTGTTTTTAGTAAAAGAATTTTCCGATCAGTAGAAAACCATCATTTGGTGATTATCGCTTTTACTATTATTATATATGTACATCTCATATATAACTATAAAGGACTTCTTAAATGGGTTATTGATTCCAGTCTTAGAACACACTTTACAAGGATCTGATCATTTTGTTGCAATTGATAAGGTCTTCTAATTCTTGTATATTTATGTGAATCCATTCTTCTTTTTTAACTATATGTATATTTTATATAAATCACCAACAGCTTTATAACTTAAAGTATAAATGTTTTACTCTATCTTCTGTCCTTGCTACTATACAAATAAAAAAATTGTTTTGCTATGTTTGTTCTTAATATATATATATATGTACATTATATATAACTTTTTACAAACTGAATACCTTATATATGAATACAAGTGGGGATATTTCATCTGTTCATAGACTTTCTGATTGGAATATTGTATTTAGTCCTAAATAACTTCGATGTTTCGCTTACACGGATCTCTTTTTTCAGTTGCAATCTCATGGATGTTTGCTATCTTCGATTGTTTATTTCTGATTTGTCGGATGGTCTCGGGTACATTCTTCCATGCCATTCACTTTGTTCCCGACCTTATGTTACCACTTCGTCTCCCGGATATTTTCCCTCCAATATTCAAGAAGCTCTAGCCTGTTTTGATTCTGCAGCTTGGACTAGCGCGATCAGCAAAGAACTCGATGCACATAAGGTATTATGGCGTTGGCTGCTCCGTTTAATCTCGACATTCATCAAATGGATGTTACCACTGCATTCCTGGATGAGGAGATTTATGTGCACCCTCCCCCTGGCTCTCCTGCTCGTGGTTCAAAAGTGTGTCATCTTAATAAAAGTCTTTATGCCTTGAAACAAACTCCGCTCTGCTGGAATGTTAAAATCAATCAAGTCTTGCTCGACTTTGGATTTGTTCGATCGATGTCCGAATTTGGCGTATATTCCTTAGTGATTGATAATTCTGCTACATTCGTTGCCTTATACGTTGATGATTCGTTGATGCTATTAGAAGTTTCCTCCTCAATTGAACCTGTCAAAGATGTTCGGGCCTCACATTTCAAAATAAAGGATCTCGATGCAATTTCTTGGTTTCTTGAGATGCAAGTTTTTCAACGTGCTGGTGTGGTTACCATACATCTTGACCAACTTAGCCAAGTTTTTGGGTGACTTCAGTATATTTGACGGCAATACATTCCAGACTCCAATTGCTGCTGGTTCGTCGCTGGTTCTTGACGGCAAGCCGCTGTTTGATGGGGAAATTATTGGTTGCTGCGAATACAGTCAGGACCGATTTGGCGTATACGGCCTCGGCTCTATGCGAGTTTATCAAAACCCGGTATGCAAATCATTATGCTACTGCCAAACATGTTTTTCAGTACATTAATGGTACGCTTCGCTTAGGACTAGTATTCAGAACAAGTTTCAACTTAGTTGGCTACTGTCATTCCAATTGGGCTGGTCATAAGGCACACAAAAAGTTGATTACCGGTTATGGTTACATGTTAAGGAATACTGCAATAACATGGAAATCCACGAAACAGCAGATAGTGGAGCTATTTTCTACTGAGCCTGAATACATGGCATTGCTGTGGTTAACTCAACTGCTAAAACACATTGGCTCAAAATGAACAAGGTCCCTTGCATTTTTGAGGACGACGAAGGGTTCAAAATATAATCAACTTATCCGGTTCATCACCAAAGAACCATATTGACATCAAACATCATTTCGTTAGACATCATATTCCAGAAGGAAACTGTGAGATAGTTTGAATCAACACTGATAATATGGTTGCTGATATGTTGACTAAAAGTTTAGCCAAGATTAAATTTAATAAGTTTGATGGTTTGGCTGGAATGTCGAACATATCTTCAAGTGTGTAGATTATGGTGAAGTGTTGAGATGCCAAAGCTGAGAAGTATCTAGATATAAGCAATGTCGTGTATGTTGAGATAAACTATCTAGACAGACAATAGATAAAAGAGAAGAGTTACAATCTTAACTCTATATAAATTAAGCAACAAACATAAGATAATATATAACACTAAAAATGGATGTACAATCAAGAATATAAAGACCTCAACAATGATTTATTTGCTAAAGTCTATTAATTCTAGCTAATGCTTATTTTCTGTTTCATAAATATGGGTGTATTTATATACCTCACTTAAGAGCTCAATATCCTCTAAGATCTTATAATTACACACCTCATCCACTTAAATCACTCCGTTATGATCATGAGGATTTAACTTTTATGTGGCATTCTCGTAAATCTATCATCTTATCTCTTGTCTTATCTTATTGCTTATGACTGCATCCTTATCAATATGGCATTCTATCTCTACGCCATTTTAAGGCAGTAGATAATTGCCGTTAATAGTGCTGTCGCATATGTTACAGAGGTCGGTACTAGCATAGAAAAATTATTGCAATATGCAATGTAGCCCATAAATGATAAGACGCAGGAAATGAGAAGGACTTAGTTTTAAGCAATATAGAGAGAGGTGAGAAATATGAAAGTCAAGATGAAACTACAGATTCCAGTACAAAAAGATCGTCTCCAAGATTAAAAAGTAATCCAAAGCCGGAAAGATCAACCGATAAACAAATACAGTTTGTAAGTAGTCATATAAGCTTGAGCACTAAACATAAGATAAAATATATTATCAAAAAATAAAGTAACTATAGTGAAAAGGTCAGGAAAACAAATTAATACAGAACATACATTAACAATTTTCTTCCGCAAAGCAGTATAAAAGTAAGAAATTAAAAGAAAGTTAACTTGCAGCTATCAAATATTTGAGCTGCTTTCGATGAAAGCCCACTCACAAATTACAATATGGGCAAAAAAAATGCAAAATGTAAGGAATATGTTTGAAATTAGAACAACGGGATGATATATATGCGGAGATTTTCAAGCTAAATAATATTGCAAACCCCATACGTGCAATTGTCAATTCGACGACTGGCAAGCTAAAATTGTTTTGGCATAAGATTCAGTGAGGAAATAGTTGCAAACTTCCCTCATTAAGCTTTCAAACACTTATCTTATCTGAGATGTAAAGTCCTAAAGCTGTGGCATAGAGGATTTCTAGTTGTGATGGTGAAGTACAACCTGTCAGTTCTGGTGTGGTCGATCTCACATCAAGCTTGTGTAAATGTCTGATTTGCTTTTTTTAATCTTCATTGATTTAACATTCACAGAGGAGAAAAAATTGTAGTAATAATTTCGATAGCCGATTTTTGGTTGAGAGAACTTAAAAGATGAACATTAGGTTCAATCAAAGAGTGTCATACTTCTAAAAAGGCTTTCTTGAGCAAGCGTATAAGGTTTTGCAGGAATAACATTCAAGGTTTTTGAAAAATTTCTTTGGCCTTTAAAAGTTTTTTAGTTGTGGACTGTCCGTGCAGTTCATGATTTGAAAAAGTATACTTAATATTCAAATGCAGCAAAATAAGTAAAGTGGATGCAGATCTGAAAAGTTGATTAGTTCCTTGTATAGCAAGACATATAAAGCTTTTTATGCCTCAAAGGTGTATGATCTGCAAATAAACTAGGTTTTGTTTAGTAGATTTAACTCGATATGTTGAAATGGTCTTGAAACAAGCACAGCGAGTGATATGGATGGTCATTTTGTCACAACACACTACCCTTTTTTTCTGTCGCAGGCGCGAGTGAAAAGTTAGTTCGTTTTTCAATCATTTTTCCAACTCATCCTCCACAATTGTGCTTTGCGTTTCATGGTAGCCTTTCCTGCCCATGCTATCAAGCTTCTGAAAGTAAAAGTGCCTCTAGAGGAATCACCTAGGCCTTAATATAGTAATTTTTAAGAAATCACCTGAAACTAGGAAAATTTATTCTATTGAAGAAACATTCTGCCAAAAGTATTTTGCAAATCAAAAGCATAAGAGTCAATTATCATCATCCAGGTTGTGTTTCGGTTGAATTTTATTGACCTGTGAATTCAATGTCGAGATAATTGCCTACTCTCAGATATTAGAATCATTAACGCTCATTGCTCTGTGACCGAGTTTCTTCACTTTTTTTGCTACAATGAAGCTTAACTGCAATAAGAGACTTGAACAAATCAAGCCATTTGCTTTTTTTTACTGATAATAATCCATGTTAATTGTGTATAGGGATTCATATTTTAAAACGTATTGTGTCAAGAAATTGTCAGGTATACCAGTACCATCGCTTTTCAAAATCGACTTAGTGTTATTCCGATAACTATCGAAAAAGCAATCAATGTAGCTTTTTCATGAGGAAAGTCTGGAAAAATGAAATACGCTGAAGCTTTTTAAGAGACATATAATCTTGATCCGTTTCATCAAACTAGTGCTATTGCTACTTTTAGCTATGCAATGTTGTTGAACAACACATATCTCTTCAACAGCAACCAATCTAAGTTCCTAAAGGCCAGGCTTGGTTAAAATAAAGCCAATAGATGAAAATTAATGAAAGAATCAATTATCTGATAATGTCCACGTCAAATAAAATGATCTATTTGCGTTCTGAGCTTTGGAGAGAAGAGAACTCAGAGGGAAACATTCCTCACCAATTTGAGTTTCAATGTTTTGCAGCTGTTACAGCCGTGGATGATCTAAATTAAAGAACTGCAATATGAATTTGGCAAAGTTTATAAATAAGATGTTTGCGTTTGTCTGGTTTTAAGCCTGTACCTCTCTCCGGCTAATGGCAGCTTAAAGCACCCGCGCTGCATGACTACTAGCGTTTTCCGTTGGCGCAGTCGAAATAGTGCCTCAAAGTCATTTTTATGCTGTCAGCTTTCATAACCTGTATATTATACCAACAAGTAATTCATCAATAATTAGATGCTTGTAACCAGAAAACTAATGTTAATTCTGTAGTTGACTGTTGTTGCAGCGTATCAATGCTTATCATCTCAGTTAGAAATTTGAGCAGGCAAAATTATTCATTTCAGATTTAGTAATGCTGAAACCAGACTTCCACACAAGGATATTGAGAAGAAAAATGCGTCTCGTGCAAACAAGGTTGGAATACTCGCTTTAAGTACATTAGAAAGCCTGAAACACCGTTGTTATCTTTGTAGTGGTGAGCTCTAGAAGAAATTGTGCCAGAGTTTTCACACTACACTAGTTTAGAAATTGCTTGCTTTTTTACCTAACTAATAAAAAAATTGATAAGCAAACAGCAATTAGTAAATTTGTTCAAAACTTTAAAGACATGATTTTATGAGTCATAATGAATATACTAGTGACTTTTTGAAATCCAATTTGACTCCATGAAATAAGCATCTTTTGAAGTATCCATTTTAAATGAGTGAGGTTCAACACACGCTAATTGTCTTTAAGCCGTGCTAAGAGGTTGAGCTAAATGACTAGACTTTAGGATCCAAATTCTTGATGCAAGAGGATATGCAAAACACTAGATCCAGAAAACTCAAGGTTTTATGTTATATATGCTATGGCCAACTACTAACATGAATCTGAAGTAAAATTTCACCCATATGGATGAAATCAGTTAATCCTATAGCAAGTGTTATTATTTTTGTTAACAGTTTTGTAAGTTTAGAGAGCTATCATAGTACTAATTTGAATTTCAATGTTTAAGAGAGTAAATAATTTTTTTGCGACAAAATCTCAAAGCATTCCTAGTACTTAGTACTTAGCTCTTCTACTTATACCTGTAAAGACGTTAGCTCAGTGAAGGTAAATTATTGGAATTCCGTTACCATCCAACAAAAAATGGGAGGGTACAAATTTATTCCCATAAAAGGCTAGGCCTTTTCCAAATCTTTGAGTTTAAAGTCATCTTTCACAGGTTGAAGGCCCAGATAATGGTTATAAGGGCAAATTCTAAAATTCCTCCTTAGGGCTCAACGTTCTATGAATATATATCACGTAGTAAAAACTGCTATTTTAACGAGTCGATTTCACACATGTGAGCTAGGTAAATGTCCTTTAAATCCAATCCCCCTATCAACTTTTTCAAAACAAGTTCAAAGAACTGACTATAGGTTGCCTGAAAAGCAAGCCATGGCAAGTAATCAGCTGATCCACATTCAACTGAGATCGGCTTTTTTGGTCTTCGTCAAAAAGTGCATAATGATATCTTATTCAGACATGTGGAATAGTCATTGACATCCGCACTTACCCATATTTTATTTAATTATGCAGAAAGATGGCGCTTAGTCGAAATGTTCTGATTAGATTTTCTCAGAAGACTCTTAGATCTGTTTATGCTCAAGTTGATGGAAGAACAAGTAAAATCCATAATTATTCACAGTAAATACTAGAGAAGCGCTTCTCCCTATTTACCTTAAAAATTTTCAGCCACAGCTCAAATGAAGTGATAATGCTGAGATCAAATAATGATCCAAAGAAGATTGACAATGGAGAAAAGCTTAAAAGTGTGGTAATAGAATCACTAGGGTCCTTGATATTAGTGCGTTACAGGTGAAGAAAATACATAACCCTTTTCAAGCTACTAAACATACCTAGGCCATTTAAAGCAAAATTTTGGTTTATGCAAACAATGTATTCAACACTACAAGTGATCAGGAGTGGACCGTTTTGCAAAAAGAATGACAGCACTATCGATAATCACGGTTCACTGAGAGTGAACTTAGAGTTAGCCCGCCGGGTAAAATAGTTGTGGCGTTAAAAAAAATAATATAACGGAAATGAAAGCATACTAAATTGGATGTCGAGATACCATATCTTGATTGGTGAGGACTGATCGCAACATGAAGACCAGAGCCTTATTATCAAAAGGCATCAGAGTAATTTAAAACTGGAAAGAATAACCAATTCAGGAAGTCTATAAATACTTGAGGTATTTCCCCGTGTAGTTATGTATGAGATACTGAGTTTCTACATAAGCTATATATAATATACATACATATATCGAGTAAAAAACAAACAGATCAAGAGTATACATCATGGATATAGTAGCAAGGATAGATAGATTAAAACAATAAACATCACATCAAGAAATCTGATCCTACCATGGTATAAGAGCAGTCTGCTGAGAATCGCCAATTATCTTGTTTGTGAAGTGCTCATGATTGGAACACCGTAGTGCGAAGTGTGCGATAGGCTGATGGTGTCGCGACACCTGCGCATGCGGTTGCCATTTTTTGCCTAGAATTCGCGCCTACAGATTTTTCCCTGTCGCGCACTCGAACTATTAATTGAAATAGGATACTTCGGGAATCGAACCGGGGGTCATTTTTGTCGTATTATGGGATGAGCCCGTAGTTGTAGATTCCTTTGGAAAGAAGGCCAATATTGGTTTCGAACCGGAAACCAAAAATGTTGACGGCAATCAAGGCTGTGTTATTGTTTCAGCCGCACGTCAAATTGATGCATGTGATAAGAAGCCTATTTGGGAAACGTTGATGTTTAACCAGGGCTTTAAAAATAGAAGGAAGTAGGGCAAAGGGTAAAATGGGTAGTAAAAAAGAAAAGAGATGGCGAAGTCGGATGAGTAGTGGATAGTTGAGGTATATATTCTACACGGGGCTATATACTCCTATCAGATGGGCTAGCACTGCTTAACCATTCATCAAAAAAGAATGGTCAATCTATTATACCCCGCACACCTAGTTCTATTATACCCACGCACCTAGCCAATAACCCACGCACCTAGCCCCCCCCACTAAGGTTTATAAATTACAGATAACTGATAAGTAAAAAAAACCGCACTGCGGTACTGTATCAGTTTCAATCTGCGCTCGCTGTATTTTGGTATCAATCATTTCCTATTTAGACGCTGTTTACATAAATGTCCTCAATCCTAAACTTTCCTGGAAAAAGCTTTCTGGTAGTAACACTGTGGTGCGGCTTACTTTTACTCCTACTTTTGGTCACCTGATAATGCTTAAAAACTCTACAGTTGAAACCCACTATGGAGGCGTTATTTAGCGGAGACCTAGTTCTGGCTTCATCCTTTTTCAAGCTAGGATTATTGAGGCAGTGCCTGTTTTGGTATGTCTCTTCTTGTTTCGAAAGATACTTGACATATTTTTCAAGATCTGGGGTTCTCTTTGACCATGCCTAAAAGTTGTTAGTAATCATTATTCTGATATTAATATATAGATGGATTACAATAGTACTTACCATGGATGATATTTTTGATACATCAGCAAATGAACCGTTTGGTATTTTCTTCAATATCAAATGTTTAACTAGCCCGCGAAAGATCATGAACATATTTCTCGGTTTCCGTTTGATTAACTCTACTCTAGATTTTTTGATTTCTCTGAGCTTTTTTTGGTTCAATCCATCTTCAGCTTTAACTATGTCGGTGAACTCGAAAGAAACAGGACTTCTTTGTAGACTCTCAGTTTCATTTGGCTTTGTCTCACTCTCATAGATCATAAATGTATACATGGCTAGTATTGTCTACAGAAGAAAGTAAAAGTATTATACAGTTACTAGTTGGAATAACAAGAAATTGTTGACGCCTGGCAGAAGTACTACATATATATATTATATAGACTGTACAAAGCGTCAAGCTCGCAAATTGGAACAAGGGGTATAATTTGAAACGAGTTTCAGAATCATCCAAAATTGCACAGCCGCGCAGATCAAAAACCCATTAAATGTGTGATGCTTCGCTCTTTCTCACGAAGGGCTCATTGTGTGCTGTTTCCTTAGCTTTGGCCTAAATTGATTCAATAAGTATGGAAGACTTAACAGCCCAACCATCCAATATAGAATCTACTGTATTACCACTTTTAAGCATCTGCAGCTTAACAGGCGAGTATCAAGAAAAAAAAGTTGGTCGTAAAAGGCTGAAATACCGAAAATTAGTAGATATAGAGGAGTTGCCAGCTGCTAAAAGTGTCCAGTTAGTTCAGCTGATTCAAGTATGCCAAGACACTTTTGAGAAAGAAGCTGATGTTCTTATTGACAATCAGATGGCTGAAGAAGCTGTTGATGAGCTGTTTTTAAATTATAAGCAATATCTCATCGGCCTTTTCTCTCTGAGTACACAATACTATGAGCCATCAAAACAAGAATACAACAATTATGAGGATACTTGGTTCTCGGGTGTCGATTTAAATCTCGATAATACTAGTAGTAGCTTCGATACTACAGATTCTTTTACATTCGACCTTAACGATTTTGATTTTGATTATGCAAATTTAACAACGTCGACTAACTCAGAAATATCTCAATCATTTGACTTCAGCCAGTCGCAACTATGTAACGGGCCGGACTTTCTATTTTCAGACTATATTCAGTTCCATGATGAAACGAAAGAAAATGATGTCAAAGCCGATGATTATTATTATAGTGGTAGTCGGAGACGAATAACCAAAGAAAGTCGAAATATGTTAGAAGCTCTTTTCATAGTAAAGAACTCTCCAAATAGTGCAGAAAGAAAACTAATAGCAGAGAGATGTCATCTGTCTCCTGCACAGGTAAGAATATGGTTTACAAATAAAAGAAGCCGGTGCAAAAGAAAAGGATGTTGAAAGCTCTTGTGCCACCGATCTGTTCGTTTTATGTAAAAGCATGAGATGTATTATTGTATTATATAACATAAATGACAAGAAGTGAGAGAAAAAAAAAAGTTGAATGTAAACGTATGAGAGTCAACAAGCAACGGCCTACTAATGGTACAGGCAAAATTTCCAAAAAGACCGAAATCTTCATTGGTAAACCGACCCCAACTTACCACATGCCTTCGAGTTTAAAGAAATTTCTTGACAAGTATGCCACAAATAATTTACTAAATAAAAATTCCGTGACGAACGTCAGAAAAAAGAAGGAGCTTGAAAGAAAGACTATAGTTAACGGTTTTACTGCTTTTCGAATATATTATTCTAAATTTGGAAAAACATACAAAGATCAAGAAAATCTTTCTAAGGAATTAGCAACCTTTTGGAAAA
>NW_017566990.1:227520-231765 GCF_001661235.1 Pichia membranifaciens NRRL Y-2026
CGCTTCCGAATTTCTTTTCTGTTGCTCCTCCCAATACAGTCTTTGTTGTTCCAGCTCCTGCTGTTGTTGTTGCAGCTGCTGCTGCCGCTGCTGCTCTAATTGCAGCTGCTGCGCTTCGTATGCCTGTTTTCCTGCCATATACGCATTCGCAACCGCCCCTGTTGGCTGCGATGAAACCGCTTTTTGCACATTGGCATAATCAGCCGGTGTTTGGACAATTCCTTGCTCTATCAAAGGTGAAACGCTCTTCTGCTCGTCTGCCAACGTAGGTGCATCAAATGGCAACTTTGGAATTGTTATCAACGTCGATAGATACCTAACCGCCGTGCACTGCGCATAGAAGTCATACAACCTATCGTGTTGCTCATCAAATTTGGCCCTCAAGGGTTCTAACGCCTCAACAGAATCAGAGCTTCGGTATAGCCCTCTTAGCATTGAAATTAAGAACTTATAGATACCATACGTCTCAGAAGCATCCAGAAAATATGTGTAGTACATCTTCGAAAAAATACCGAGCTAAATAAAACAGTTTCAAAATGTCTAGGAAAATATGAATTCATTATTACTACACAGTTTACGAATGCAACAAACACTCGTATTATAGCATTCTTTTATAGTCGAAATTTTCGTTAATTTTACCAAAAAGGATACATTTGCGTAAGACGTTTCCAATTTTCCATTTTCAGAGATTCGGCCGTTGTCACTAATGTAGTGGTTACTGGTAGTATACTTTGAGATAGTAAATTACAATGCTTCAGCTTGAAGTTTTTCTGTCATCATTATCAAATAAACCATTCATAAAAGTCATCAAATCGTTTTTATTATAACTCGCTTAAGATACTTAAACTTGGTTTACGATTTAGCGTTTTTCTGTAAAATTTCTTCAAATATCAATAGTTGACTTTTATTGGTCTACTATTCTGTCGCAAACTCAATTATTCATTAACACCTCAGTTATTTAATGAGTTTAATTTACTGGTTAAAACATTGTTTGGCTAATCCAGAAGCTTCGCTTCAAAGAATGATGATATAATTGAAGAAATTGACTTAAATCAAAGTTATTTGACAAATCTAAAACTTTTGGCTTCAGTTTCTGCATCTTATTTATTGCTACCGTCTACTGTTTAAGCTGTTGAAAATGTATCTTTTCTTTTTTTGTTTGCAAAAGCTCTAGGTACTCAGAGCATTTGGTTTAAAAGATAAAAGTACAAATTGAAGTATTTAAGATTTGCTAACAAGAATATTGCTTGATAGAAAATGAGTTATTTTTTCACCTGGTATCTAGTTGCTTCAAGTTTGATTTATTAAAACTAACCGTCAGGGTCGGGTAAATTAGAATTCACAAACCCAATTACACTTTAATTGAAGGATAGTAATCATTCAGTAGAGTAACTGGAAGAGAGGGAGTATGTGCTAACATCGACAGCAATCCTACATGGCAATTATTGCAAGCAAAATCCGGTGGCATTTAGCTCCTGGAGAACAATCGAAATATTAAAAATAACGAAGCCAGTTGTGTTCCGTAGACATTCTTGAACTAAATTGAAGCTCATACTCAAAGCATGTATGTTTGAAACTCTACCTCGCACAACTAGTTCAATAGATAGTATGAACAGCATATAACTCATTGCTATAGCATATATGGATGCAAATGAAGTGAAAAAGCTGCCAAATGGAACACATGGCTGGCACGTCCCAATTCAACTGATCAATCCAGAATCCCAACAGTTTCTGAAGTAGTACATTCTACCAGGCTTTTTTTTAGTTTGAATGAAATTAGTTGACGGCAACCCTTTTTTTTTTCATCAAATCAGGTAACGAACGGTTCTATATATATTAACATATATTATTGCTATGTACCTCATTGAATCAGCAGTTTGCAAAATACATTATTGATATATATATGATATTTTCAACAGACCCGTGAAAAATTAGACTTTGAAAATTTGGTTGTTCTTTTAAGATAAATGATCTAAGTCAGAAAGCTATTTTTTGGAAAATCTAAACTAATGCACATGCCAAGAGTAACACATTCCGATTTATCAGGTCGTCTACTCAAAACATTTTGTGGCAAGTGCAAGCCAAAATTAATACAGCTCAATTTCAATCTTTCCCATTGAAGGAGAGTAAGAATTTTTTTTCAGTTTTGAAAAACACAATCTTGATGAGAACATTTTTCAGTATCAACCATAGCTATATTTCTTCATTCAAACTCTTTTAAAAGATGCCAAAGGCTATGGTGCCCTAAAATTTGTGAAAACTCTCAAGAAAGGATATGGAAAGAGGATTTGAGCCTGGTTAATGATAATGTACAACTACCATAGCTGGTGAGATAAGATGCCGAAGCCAATAAGGATCGAGAGATAAGAGATAAGGGTATCACCATGATAAGGCATCTTAGTAATCTAAAACTGGAAAGCTAGCCACCGTGATACATGAATAATGGCGAGTTTAACCGAAGGTATAAGTGTATAAATACAAGAGGTTTGTCTCTGTACTTATGATTGAGAGTATTAGTCTGTAGGTTAGTTATATTAGTTATATATAAACAAGCAACAAGAATAATATAAAGTGAACAATATACAATGGATATTCATAACAGAATAGCTAGACTTCAACAAGCTCATTGAGCACTTTTTGGGTTTTCCCAGATGCGCATCTGAGCACATATTTTTTTGTGCCAAATCTGTGCTCCTCGCAGGCGAAGATACTTTATTGAGCACGTAATTTTTTTCCTTCAAATTTGCTACCAATTGGTAACGATCAACTCAGCAGTCTCAAAATAGAGAACAATGTTGTAGTCTGTTTATTTATAACTGAATATCCATTGTTTGTAGTATATTAGGAGAATCCATTATATCTTACTCTCGTTGCTTAGTTATATATAAATAATATATCTAACTTACAAAAAATAGTTTCAAACATAAATACAAGGGACAAACGTCTAGTTTTCATACACTCATGACGTCGGCTAATCTTTCCAGTGTTAGATTACTTGATGCCTTGTCATTCCAAGCCTCTTATCGAATGCCTTGTCATTACAAGGCTCTTCTCTAATGCCTTGTCTTTTATAAGCCTCTTTCTCTAATTTATTGATACTTATTGACTTCGGCATTTTATCTCAACACCCCACCATAATCTAAACACTTGTAGATATGTTCGACATTCCAGCTAGGCCAACAAACTTATTGAATTTTATCTTGGCTAAACTTTTAGTCAACATATCAGCAACCATATTTTCAGTGTTGATTGAAACTATCTCACAGTTTCCTTCTGAAATATGGTGTCTAACAAAATGTGTTTAATATCAATGTGTTTAGTTCTCTGGTGATGGACCGGATGCGTTGATAACATCCTGCACCCTTCGTTGTCTTCAAAGATGCAGGGGACTTTGTGTATTTTAAGTCCTATGTGTTTCAGCAGTTGTGTTAACCATAGTAACTCTTTAACTGCATCACCCAGTGCCATATACTCTGCCTCAGTAGATGATAGCGCCACCGTCTGCTGTTTCGTGGATTTCCATGTTATTGCAGTATTTCCTAACATGTAAACATAACCGGTAATCGACTTTCTGTCCAGCTTATCACCAGCCCAATCGGAATCGCAGTAACCAACTTAATTGAAACTCGTGGTCTTCTTGAATACTAATCCTAAACCGAAAGTACCTTTTATGTACCGAAGAACATGTTTAGCAGTAGCATAATGATTTGCATACGGGGTTTTGATAAACCTTGACAGGGCCGAGGCCGCATATGACAGATCGGTCCTTGTTGTAATCTAGCTATTCTATTATGAATATCCATTGTATATGTACACTTTTTCTTATGTTCGTTGCTTATTTAAAAACAACTTATACAACTCTTAATAACTAATGATTCTAAACACAGATAGGAGACAAAACCTCTCCTATTTATACACTCATGACGTCGGCTAATCTTTCCAGTTTTAGATTACTTGATGCCTTGTCATTACAAGGCTCTTTTCTAATGCCTTGTCTTTAATAAGCCTCTTTCTCTAATTTATTGATATTGACTTCGGCATCTTATCTCAACAGGTATAGATAGTATATGAATAAAGCTTGATGGTAAGCTGTACTGATTATGTGTATAAGAATTAAGCAACAAAATCAGATAATTAATGCCGTAATAAAATGGAAATACCATCTGTTGAGATAAGATGCCGAAGCCGATTATGATTTCGATATAAACAATGCCGAGAATGTTGAGATAAGCTATCTAGACAGAT
>NW_017566990.1:231891-232361 GCF_001661235.1 Pichia membranifaciens NRRL Y-2026
ATTAAACATCATTTTGTTAGACATCATATTTCAGAAGGAAACTGTGAAATAGTTTCAATCAACACTGAAAATATGGTTGCTGATATGTTGACTAAAAGTTTAGCCAAGATTAAATTCAATAAGTTTGTTGGTCTAGCTGGAATGTCGAACATATCTACAAGTGTTTAGATTATGGTGGGGTGTTGAGATAAGATGCCGAAGTCAATATCAATAAATTAGAGAAAGAGGCTTATTAAAGACAAGGCATTAGAAAAGAGCCTTGTAATGACAAGGCATCAAGTAATCTAAAACTGGAAAGATTAGCCGACGTCATGAGTGTATAAATAGGAGAGGTTTTGTCTCCTATCTGTGTTTAGAATCATTAGTTATTAAGAGTTGTATAAGTTGTTTTTAACTAAGTAACAAACATAAGAAAAAGTGTACATATACAATGGATATTCATAATAGAATAGCTAGACTTCAACAGGTTA
>NW_017566990.1:232461-233631 GCF_001661235.1 Pichia membranifaciens NRRL Y-2026
TTTGTTGCTTATTTATATATATAACTAATATAACTAACATACGGATTATTACTCTCAGTCATAAATACAGAGACAAATGTTGAGATAAGATGCCGAAGCCAATCATGATCGAGGGATAAGAGATAAGAATCTTATCATGATAAGGTATCTTAGGGTTGAGATAAGATGCCGAGGCCAATAAGGATTGAGTGATAAGAGATAAGAGTCTTATCATGATAAGGCATCTTAAGTAATCTAAAACTGGAAAGTTAGCCGCCATGATAAATGAATAATGGCAAGTTTAACCGAAGGTGTAAGTGTATAAATACAAGAGGTTTGTCCCTTGTATTTATGTTTGAGAATATTAGTTTGTAGGCTAGTTATATTAGTTATATATTAATAAGCAACAACTATAATATAAAGTGAACAATATACTATGGATATTCATAATAGAATAGCTAGATTACAACAGGTTATGAGCCAATTCGCTCTCACTTGCCCTAGAGATGAGAGCTTGAAGCTTTCTTCGTCTATGAACTATCCTAAATGGAACAGTTACACTGGTATGCTTGTTGCCACTCAAGGTGCTGGCCTTGATATTTATTTTACAACTGGAGATATGATGTTACCTCCAGCTGAACCGATAGACGACACTCTAGTTATGCAGCTCCAAGTTGCCTTGAACAATGCGATTCAAGTTGTACTGTTGAATACTGTGTCGTCAAAAGTGTTGTTAAAGTATCAGTCTGATAATGCGTTCGGACTTGATTTACTTATGTTGATTAGACGTGATTACTCCCAGGTTACATCACGCCAATTGTATGCTATGGTTAATAAAGCTTGTGATGCTTCGGTCAGTAAGTCTGCCGGTGATGAAAGTGCTCTGTCCTTGTTCAGAGATATATGTGCTCACTTTAACCACTCCTCGGAAATTACCCAAGTGATGGGTTTGTTTTACTTAAGGATGTTTAAGTCCGACCAAGCGAATGCTCGAGTTTTAGATGTGTCAACTCCGAACATTACGTTGTCAGCGGTTGAGAACACTCTGCGGGATCTTGTTCCTACTACGCAGGGTTCAGTATTTGCGGCTACTTCCAAGAAACCTTATGTTAATAAGCAGAAGTGTTACCGATGCCAGAAACGAGGCCACGTTGCTAAGGATTGTCCAGCTGCTGCCCCGATTGCTGCTAG
>NW_017566990.1:237030-237285 GCF_001661235.1 Pichia membranifaciens NRRL Y-2026
CTGAAAATATGGTTGCTGATATGTTGACTAAAAGTTTAGCCAAGATTAAATTCAATAAGTTTGTTGGTCTAGCTGGAATGTCGAACATATCTACAAGTGTTTAGATTATGGTGGGGTGTTGAGATAAGATGCCGAAGTCAATATCAATAAATTAGAGAAAGAGGCTTATTAAAGACAAGGCATTAGAAAAGAGCCTTGTAATGACAAGGCATCAAGTAATCTAAAACTGGAAAGATTAGCCGACGTCATGAGTGT
>NW_017566990.1:237385-237857 GCF_001661235.1 Pichia membranifaciens NRRL Y-2026
TTCTGTCTTCTCATTTCAAAATGAAGGATCTTGGTGCAGTTTCTCGGTTCTTAGGGATGCAAGTTTCCCAACGTCCTGGTGTGGTTTCCATGCATCTCGGTCAGTACTTAGCAGGATTCTTGGGTGATTTCAATATGTCTGACTGTAATACAGTTCAGACTCCCCTTGCTGCTGGTTCGTCCTTGGCCCCTGAGGGTAAGCCGCTGTCTGATGAAGATGCTTCCCTGTATCGCACCATGGTGGGGAAATTATTGTTTGCTGCGAATACAGTGAGGACCGATTTGTCATATGCGGCCTCGGCCCTGTCAAGGTTTATCAAAACCCCGTATGCAAATCATTATGCTGCTGCTAAACATGTTCTTCGGTACATAAAAGGTACTCTCGGTTTAGGATTAGTATTCAAGAAGACCACGAGTTTCAATTTAGTTGGTTACTGCGACTCCGATTGGGCTGGTGATAAGGTGGACAGAAA
>NW_017566990.1:237957-238303 GCF_001661235.1 Pichia membranifaciens NRRL Y-2026
ACATTGATATTAAACATCATTTTGTTAGACATCATATTTCAGAAGGAAACTGTGAAATAGTTTCAATCAACACTGAAAATATGGTTGCGGATATGTTGACTAAAAGTTTAGCCAAGATTAAATTCAATAAGTTTGTTGGTCTAGCTGGAATGTCGAACATATCTACAAGTGTTTAGATTATGGTGGGGTGTTGAGATAAGATGCCGAAGCCAATCATGATCGAGTGATAAGAGATAAGAATCTTATCATGATAAGGTATCTTAGGGTTGAGATAAGATGCCGAGGCCAATAAGGATTGAGTGATAAGAGATAAGAGTCTTATCATGATAAGGCATACTTAAGTAAT
>NW_017566991.1:0-7587 GCF_001661235.1 Pichia membranifaciens NRRL Y-2026
GTCCAACATAAGTTGATACCCCAGTATTCCCACACCATGTGCCATTTAATATCAAAGGCCTTGTATAGGTAGTCATCTCCAAGACCCAGTCACGTCCGGCAATGGAACCTGGAATACTACATATTTGGTTGGAAAGGGATGTGTTTTCGTAACCTGGACCAGATGGAACCAATTGATAACAATCCATATGTCTTCTGTGGAATTCATTACCCATCAAGGAGTAGAAACAGTAGAACATAGGATTCAAGTAATGAATCCACTTAATCCAGTGATGCATTTGTGTCAATGGAAGCACAAATCCAGCATAAACACACATCATCAAAACCCATAAACCACCAATGGCATGAGCTGTGGTACCATCTTTAGTCACAGTGGCAACACACTTGAATGTGAACGACATACACTGTTGAATGGTCAACAAGAATAGCAAGTACATGAAAAATCCTCCAGCAGTATGTCTCAAGTTAGGCATCCAGTAAGTGGTCAATGCCAAGATAACAACAGCAATCAACTTCGTGGGAATTCAGTGATAATTTCTTGTAATGCTTCAGCGGACAAATGGTACATGGAGTACGACTTTTGCTTCACTAAAATGTTTCTGGTAGAGAACGAGTTAGCAATTTCGGCTAAAGATGTAACGGAACAGAAAAGCAAAACATAGAACAAGATACCACCACGTGAGTATGCACCATTGGTGGACTTCGGAATGTGGTAGTACATAGAACCGACAACAAAACCCTTAGTAACAAACGATGAAATGTAGACAATGGTATAAGTGATATTACCCTTGGTTCTTTGGAAACCTCTTAACATCAAGTAGTATAATTGCGACCAATAGGTAACCATAAATTGAGACTTTTGTCTGTTACCCTTTTGCTTTCTCTGCTGGTTGACAAAATCCAGTCTTTGTCTGGTCTCATCGCCATTATGATTAGCATCAAATTCGTCCATTTCAGTCATCAAGTTAGCATATTCTGGAGAGTTGACCCAGTACTCAGCAAACTCTTCTGACGATTCTGGAACCTTACCTTCAAACCCTGGTTGCACTTGTCTGGAAGATGGAGAAGTAACTGCAGTCAAAAACTCCGGTGCAGTCATTCTGCTAGGCTTCAAGTAGCCCATCTTCTCAAAATAAGAAACACCTTGGTCGGCAGGACCCCAGTAAATCTGTCTACCCTTGTATAGAACACTCACCTTATCAAATAATTCGTAAATGTTTTGACCGGCTTGGTAAATAGCAACAAACGCAGAACAGCCCAACATATTGGTGGCAGTTCTCAAACACTGTGTGAATTCCAATGCCGTAGAAGCATCCAAACCTCTGGTAGCGTTATCGAAACAGTACACAGAAGCGTTCAAAGCCAAGGCTTCCACAATCGAAACTCTCTTTCTTTCACCACCAGAAACACCTCTCACAAAATCGTTACCGACTCTGGTAGCGTATGTGTGGGTCAAACCAAAAACGGTACACCATAACTGTAGTAAAAAGTCAAAAACAAATGTTAGTATGCTGTGTGAAAAAAAAAAAGTTGTTTGAAGAAAACTTACTCTAAGCATGTTATCAACATATTCAGATCTGGACATGTTATCAATTCTCTTCTGTGGAGTTTTACATCTCAAGGCCAACTGAATTGTTTCCTTGACAGTGATGTATGGGAAATGGAAATCCAATTCCGGGTTGTAAACAACATAACCCTTATATTTTTGCATCATCTCCGCCTGGTCTAACCCGTCATAGGAAAAGGAACCTTCGACCTTAGTGAAATTCTCGATTTCACCAGCAACGGCCTTTAACAATGAGGAACAACCGGCACCCGGCTTACCAAGACAAAGCACCATCTCTCCTGGCTCCAAGACACCAACAAAGTTTTGGATAATCATTCTTTGCTTACGGTTATCTTTCTGGAACATCTTCCAGAAGCTAAGGTAGTTGATGGACATTTCAGTCACAGAAGGACCATGGGCAGCAGAGGCATCGACACCCCAACAAGTAAGATCTCTGAAAGAAACACCTGCATTGGCAGATTCAATACCTTGCTCTGCGGAACGGTCACGGAGGTACTTCAAGAGTAACTCCAAGTCAAAGTTCTCTTTGTTGATCTCGAAGTGATCCATGTCCTTCTTGGTCTTGGTGGACAAGACTCTGGCAAGGGTAGCAACACGCTCCATACCTTCCTGGGTAGACAAGATACGGGAGACGTGGTGAGACAAGTTCTCAGCATTACCTTGGTCTTCAGGATCATTCAAAGGATTGAACTTCTGGACATCTTGATTATCAGAGTCGATACTGTCAGTATCGTTACTGTGGTTCTCAGCTGGCTTCTCCATTGTGATAGAGATGTGATCAACGAGTAGAATAAATTATAGATGAAGTAGTGGAAACGGGAAATTGAGTTTGTAGTTCAGTGGATTGATCTTTTTCTCCTTTTTTGCTATTAATAAATTAAGGACAATTGAAATGGATTCTAATTGGCAAAACGTAGGAATTGACAAAGAGAAAAAAAGATTTTGGGTTATGAGTGCAACAACTAATTGACCGGCAAAAAATTAAGCTAGAAAGGTATCACTAACTAGTTGATAGGCAGTTCTGTTGTATCAACCAGAGGTCTGTTAATCTAATGCGGTTAATGTAGAAGGTGATGGAGAAAGAGGAGAGAAAAAAGGAGACTAAAAGAAGGATAGAGGATCCAGAAAAGAGGAGGAATGAAGTGCTACAGAACAGGAAAAGACGATTGCGCTGGACATGCTGAGGAGGAGGGGAACCAGGAAATATTTAAATGGCTGGTAGAGAGGGCTTGATAAGGAGGCCATGTATTCGTCCAGGCGGGCACTTTCTTCACCAACAGGCCGAATTGGTGTAGTAAACCAAAACACGGAGCCCAACCGGGCGGGGGGCCACTGTTTGAAGCACGCGGCTTGAGCGAATATAGAGACGCCTTTTTCTATTTTTCTCTCTCGTTCTCCCTCTCTCGTTTCTGTTTCTGTTTCTGTTTCTGTTTCTGGGTCGGGCCGGCGAGCGAGAGAGAGAGACGTGCCGACAATACTCACTCAAGAGCCCTCCCGTTTGGCCTTGTTCCCTTTCTTCCCTCTCCCCTCGGGAAACCACACACCCGCAGCCCCACGAGGCTGTCCTCACGGCTCCTTACCAGCTCTCTGTGTCTCTCCGTCTGTGTGGAAATGCCCGCAGAGAGCGGGGCAGGCGTAGCGTGCGTTTCCGGTAACTGGTTCTGATCTCGGCAACAAGCCCGGCAGTGCAGCACCGCCGATGGCAACGGAGCTGTCCGACGCTCCGGAGTAGCAGACGAGCGCCCGGAGACAGGGAAAATGGCGCGCAGTAGCCTGCGCGGAAGCCATCGGCGTAGACTAGTTCCATCCGCTGGCCGCCGGGAGGCTATTTTCGGGTTGGCAGAGAATAGCGTAGCGGCCAGCCGGGACACAGCCGTGCATGTGCTGCAGCTGCGGCTGCAGCAGATGGGCTGGACCGCTGCCGGGGCCCCAACCTGTGGGAAAAGACGGAAGTGTCAGGGGCGGTGGCTGCCCCTGTACGGAGGTGGATGAGGCTCACGCCAGGGCAGCTACACCATGTGGGGAAGGACTGGTCAGGCGTGCCAGCAGTTGCACGTACCACCACCATATTCACCCACTCGCAGTGGCTGCATCCTTCAAGCTCATCTTTTCTCGCTCCGCAACAGCATTCACAGGATGGCCGGGAGTGCTGAGTTGTGAACAGCGACGGCAAAAGCAGCCACGACAGGACCGACGGGTGCGGCGGGAACACGCCGTCATCGCCAGCCCCAGTGGTAGCAATAGCCTCCCCCGCGCTGGACAGAGTCTATTTCGCCCCATGCCGCCCCCCGTAGCCTACGCCTAGGAAGTTGCTTCCGCGCACGTGACCCGGGCCCTGCCTTTTCCGGCACGGTTCGGTTCCGTTTCCCGATCTGGCCCGCTGTGATGTTTGCCATTAAGCACCAATCGGGCAAGTCGCGGGCTGTCGCCTTCCTCGCACGGAAGCATGGCGGAAAAGGGCTCTGCAGCGTTATCGACACAGCAAAATGTGCTTCTTCGGGAACCTTGACGGCAGCGGCACACGTAAACAAATAAACAGAGAGCAAAACAGCAAAACGGACGCACGCCTAACCGATGCATTTTTCCATCTTGCAGCGACTCAGGTCCCGAATCTGTCTCTTTGCGTATTTCACTCAACGCTAACATCCTTTGGTTCAACTATGGTTTGAAATCGGGATTGTGCCCCGCAGCCCGCCCTTTGCAATGCCGTCATCCGTGCTCCCCTTATATATGGCTCAATCGGGTACTCTTATTGCCAGATCACCTGTGGACGGTTAGAGCTGTTTCTTTTGGCAGAACGTCGCAGCGATTGTCGAAAACATGTATAACATCCTACCCCTCCAGCCTCCGTGGCTCTCCTTGGGGACTGAAACTGATTGTGCGGCGTCACGCTGTTGGTAAATCTTGATAGTGAACTTTTTCTTTTCCTCCCTTCCTCCCTCCAATCGCTGTTTGTTGCTAAAGTTCTTCTTATTTGAGCTCTGATTTTTTGGCAATGGAAAATTGAGCTAGTCCAGTGTATACAAATTAAGTTTGAATATGTTTATTACTGTATCCATGGAAAATGTTTATAAAACGCATAAATAACCATATAAAGGAAATGTATGAATAAATTGGTAGATGTGCTGTCTGTGAAAGATCTATTGTGCTTACGCGTAAATGTGTAAATATATTAGTATTCTGGTTGTTGGAATTAAGCAATGAGATCTATCATGCCTTCTTTTGGGTACCAATCTTGTCATCGCCTGGTTTCTTTTGGAAAATGGTCTTGTCCTTTTCGTGTCTTTGCTTAGGAATCAAAGACTTAGGGTTCAACAATTTGAAAATCATACCGAACGGATTCTTACCGATAACTCTGAAGTAGTAGTAGCCAACCAACATGAAACCAATATTAGCAATGATGTAGATCCATGCAATACCGAAATCTCTCCAATGCTGGTTCCACTTGATACCATATTGGATAACAACCTGCTCTTGCATGGTGTATGGACAGTATTGGCAACTGCTGTCAGCATCCGGGTTTCTCAAGTAACCACCGTTGTTGTCAATGTAATGCGAGAAGTAGTCACCACAGTTTTGTCCCTCTGGTGGATCAACAATACTTAATTCGCCATACTCACAAACCAACTTTCTGTTGCGCAAAATAGGACCAACAAACGCTTGCACAAAGTAGGTAAATGGTGATGCAACATACATGAAGGACCAGAATCTTGGCGAGTATCTCTTTGGATTCAAAATACCACAGAACAACAACATCGCAGCAAACAAGTTGGAGTTGATCATAGAAGCTGATGGCACATCTGGGGAAAAGTACAAGATAGCCAAACCGTAGGTACAGTAGTAAGCTGGGAAAATCAACACGTTGATGAAGAAGAAGAAACCAGCCTTATTAGCATCCCCGGAGTATCTTGGTGGCCAGTAGTAACAAACGTAAATGAAGAATTGACAAATTGTGGACCAGAAGATTTCAAGGATAGTGTGACAAAGAAGCAAGCATGACCAGTGGAAAGTATTCGACAAAGCTTCTCTGACTTCAAACAATTCTCTGGTATCAAAAGCAAAGACGTGAGATTGGTTAATCATAGCAACGGAAATCAACAACAACATGAAAATGGAAGAGAAAGCACCTTGTGCACCACCTACAGAGTGATCCATACCAACATAAGATAAACCAACGAAAAGAGCACAAGAAACACATTCAAGGAACTTGGCTCTGATATAGACCGGTGATCTCCAGAACTGAACATATGTTCTTCTCAAAACATACCAGAATTGCTTGTCGTATGTAGTAGCATATTTAGCAGACAAGTCACCAGAACTTGAGTTCTCTGGTCTCTTTGGTAATTCAGCATGCAAGTATTCAATATCCTTTGTGGTTTGGGCACATTCTGGAGAATTGTTCCAAAGTTCAGACCAATCCTGGGCAGCAGAAGCTGTTGCACCAGCACCAATACAGTTCAAAATGTATTCAGCAGGATTCTCAGAAGCACCACACTTGACACCAGAATGTCCTTCGAAGTAATTTAACAATGTAGAGGAGTTTGCACCAATATCACCGAAGTACACAGTCTTACCACCCTTCTTCAACAATAGCAATCTGTCGAAAACCTCAAACAATGTGGCCGATGGTTGATGAATCGTACACAAGATAGCTTGACCAGAGTCTGCAAGAGCTCTCAAGAATTGGACAATAGACCATGAAGATTCAGAGTCCAAACCAGAGGTAGGTTCATCCAAGAATAATAACAATGATGGCTTAGCAACTAATTCAGTAGCAATAGACAATTTCTTTCTTTGTTCGACATTCAAACCTCTACCGACCTTACCAACCATAGCCTCGGCATATTTGTCCATACCCAAGCAGCCAATAATCTTTTCAACATATTCGTATTTCTCAGCAGTGGACACATCCTTAGGTTGTCTCAAATCAGCGGCAAACCTTAATGATTCTCTAACAGAGTACTCAGCCATATGCAAATCTTGTTGTTGCACATAACCAGTTCTTCTCTTGAAAGATGTATCCAATGGTCTACCATTAACCAACATATCACCGGTAATAGTACCGAAGGAAATTCTTTGGGCTAAAACGTTCAACAATGTGGTCTTACCTGCACCAGATTCACCCATAAGGGCGGTCATGGTACCTGGCTTAACGTAACCTTGAATGGAACATAATAATTGTCTGGTAGCACCATCGTATGGAATAATGTAGTCCAAGTTTTTCCACGAGAAGATATCGGCAGTAGCAATAATCTCTTCAAGGTCGGCATCTGGACCGTTCAAAGCAAGCATCATCTCACCTCTTGTGGCAACCTTACCATCCCAATCTTCACCGGCAGAGGTATCAGGCAGACAACCTCTCTTGAACAATAGCAAGTCACCACCACCTTCAACATTCTTGATGTACTCAGACATGAAAACGTTTAATCCAATATAGCCGACAGTCCAACATAAGTTGATACCCCAGTATTTCCACACATTGTGCCATTTAATATCAAAGGCCTTGTATAGGTAGTCATCTCCAAGAACCCAGTCACGTCCGGCAATGGAACCTGGAATACTACATATTTGGTTGGAAAGGGATGTGTTTTCGTAACCTGGACCAGATGGAACCAATTGATAACAATCCATATGTCTTCTGTGGAATTCATTACCCATCAAGGAGTAGAAACAGTAGAACATAGGATTCAAGTAATGAATCCACTTAATCCAGTGATGCATTTGTGTTAATGGAAGCACAAATCCAGCATAAACACACATCATCAAAACCCATAAACCACCAATGGCATGAGCTGTGGTACCATCTTTAGTCACAGTGGCAACACACTTGAATGTGAACGACATACACTGTTGAATGGTCAACAAGAATAGCAAGTACATGAAAAATCCTCCAGCAGTATGTCTCAAGTTAGGCATCCAGTAAGTGGTCAATGCCAAGATAACAACAGCAATCAACTTCGTTGGGAATTCAGTGATAATTTCTTGTAATGCTTCAGCGGACAAATGGTACATGGAGTACGA